>NW_011967185.1:39181-85466 GCF_000949405.1 Vollenhovia emeryi | reverse complement strand
TAAGATTTTGTCCATGGAGTCGATATATCGAGATATCAAGTTGGTCACGCGAGCTTTTTACCTCTATTCGCACGTTCGATTGCGCGTGATCGATATACTTGAATTTTGGTAGCACTGCATCTGTGCATCAGCTACATACAACAACAACAGACGGTGGGCAAGTTTCGACTTGCGGAGCAGTCAGGAGCGGTAATTAGTGCGAGCTAACCAGAGCTAACGGCCGGAGAAAATGTCACGTAGGGCGATCAAGACGATCAATTGGTCGGCGCTCGCCGAAACACTCCCAGAGACGGAAAAGGTTGCATTCGCCGCTTTCAAAGCCAAGTCTGATCAACACTTGCGACGGTCAGTGCACATAAGCCGTTATATAATACACGTATTCCTCAATTAATTAAGCTATTTCAAGGGATGGCTAGTAACGTCTTTGTCGTTACAGAATGAACGCCAATCCTGAGACTCCTCCAAAGATCGATTGGGCGTACTATAAGAAAAATGTCCTGGTATCTGGATTAGTCGACAAGTTTCAAAAGGAATACGAATCTTTCAAAGTGCCATATCCAGCGGATAAATACACCTCGGACATAGAGGCTCAGGAAAAGGAAATGGTATAACACGTTGTCGCATTGCATATGTATCGTTACGTTAAATGATCTATCTATTGCAGCTTGTTCAAATCGAGGAATTTATCAAAAGCTCGAATCAACGTATCAGCGATGCCAATAAGGAAATGGAGAGAATCAAAAGTTTGTTGCCATTCTCTGAGATGACGATGGAAGATTTTCGAGACGCCTATCCGGAACTCGCTATAAACCCTGATAACCCAACCATTTGGCCGCACACACCCGAAGTACAGCCAGAAAATGACAAAGGAGTTCCTGGGCAACATTAGTACCTTGCAACGCGTTACGAAATGTAGTTGACATTTTTAATCGTGATTCTGTTGCTACCATATGTATTGAAAGTAAATTCATTTATAGAGAGAGATATATATACCCTTGTTATACCCTTCTTGTCTCTGTGCATCAAATAGATTTCAAGAAAAAGAGAATATAATCTATTCTCGTTTAGCAGAGACTCGAACCCTGCTTATAGTTTTCCGCGGGACAAAAACGAGATGTTGATTGGTCGTCGTGTGTTATTCCCTAGTCGAAAGTGATGTGAGATGGCGCGCGTGCTACTAGAGTCCCCATCTACATGATTTGCATGGTGATTCCAAGACCGCACGCCCGGCACGCCGCACACCCCGCACTCCGCGCTGCGCGACCGTCTAGAAGGACAAAAATCCAAGGCAGTGGATACTAATGTGTCCTCTCCTAACCTCGAAATTGGAATTTTCGCCCGTGTATCTTGGCGAGGCGATACGAAGCGACAAGTTTGCTGGCCACACTCGGATTCTGCACAGCCCAACGTTTGTTTGCCCGAGATCGGTGAGAAGTGATTTTTCGTATACCTAAACGCTCTGCTCGGAGTTTCAGGAGGGTTGAGAGGGTGGAGAGGGTGGAGAGGGAAGCGTTATCAGCAACAGATGCTGCCTGCGTGAAAGATGCGTGTAGTCGAGAACGCGCCATCAATGTCCTTCAACTTGTCCATAGCTTGTATCGTGTAGCGCTACTCCACGCGATGGAGTAGCAACTTGCACTCAATTTAGAGAAATGCTCGTTGCGATAATAGCTTCTTTCTTTCTTTTACTATGTACAATTCTCGAGAGAGAAACGAAATTTGATAGAGAGATTTGATAACAATTAATAATCTCTCTTGATAATCTCTAGATAACTGCAGGTTATACATTCATCAAGTGTGGGTCATGCAGACCACTTGCAGAGTAATGTAATGAATAGCTGTGGGAACTCTAATACTAGCACGAGGCTACGTAGTTCCAAGTGCGCCGAGACTCTGGACGAGTCTGTTAATCAGGGAGGGGAAATAGACAAAGAGGGCAGTGGCGTGATAAGTGGTTACAGTGTAAATGATCTTAATGTGCCACGCAGCACCCTGGTCATTTGTCAGCGAAACTCGTACTCTTCGGATCACGGCTTTGCTAGATTTAAGCCGAGGTAGGTTCTTCTCCTTCCTTTCAGCCACATTTCTGCTCGCTTGTATTCTTGAGATGAAATGAAATGTTTGCGACAGATTCAGCGGTGTCCCGAGAAATGAATTTCGAATGGCGCGCGGTGGCAGCTCCGCGGATCGCGCCAGGGGCGGGACGCGTGGGAGAGCCTTTAAAAAGACTCTCAACGATCGCGAATCCAATTCAGAGTCCAGCTATCACTCTACATCTAGACCCAAGTTTCAAGAATCGTTGAAAAACCACGAGAACGCGCAGGGCAAATACTATGACGATAAAAGAATAAATGGTATAATTGTACTTTTCGCTCAATACCCTTGCATTGCGTATCTTGCTCTCTAAAGAGAGTCCGCGCTTGTTACAGAGGACTCGAGGACTCTTTCTAAGCTTCTGCGGCGATTGTGCCGCGAGGATGACTACGACCATCTATTGGTGCTTTGCAAGCAAGTGCAGGAAGGTATCATTGCACCTGAAAATCAGCGATACGTACGACGCAACTTGGAGACAATCTGCGAAAGTCTGTTGGATTTTTTGCACTCTGGTCCTGGCCAGGAGGCGAAGCAACAGGTTGCAAAATGCTTGGGTCGAATTGGACATGTGGTAGACCAAGATTTTAAAAGGTGGCCTATATACCTCCGTTCGCGCCGTCCTTTCTCCAGGCAAAAGATTCAACTTATCGAGCATCACTCTTTTCTAGATACATGGACTGGCTCTTTGGCAAATACTCGGTGGAACATAAAAATGATGTCAAATGTCTACTAATGAGGTCACTCATCGAGACGCTCAAGATGGACTCTGAGATATCCAAGTTGAAGGAATTCTCCGTGGTAATTAATGCTACCAACCTTTCCGCTCCCGTCATTCAGCGTAAATGTCTCGTTAATCGTAATGTCTTGGCGTTGCAGCCGATCATGTCCCAATTACAATCGATATTAGAAAATGTCGACAAAGCAGATCTGCTGGTGGCGACTGTGGACGCTATATTACTCATCATAGATTCCTACCCGGAGACCTTCACCAACCACTTCCGCAACACCGTCGACATACTAGTGGGTTGGCACATCGATTCCACGCAACAAAAGTCTGTTGTCCTTTACGCGAGTCGGTGTTTACAAAAGTTGCGCTCATTCTGGATAGCGGATCTGCAGTTCACCTTGACGCTACTCGGCCAATTCTTGGAGGATATGGAGAGCTATGACGAGGAATTGAATTCGCCGAAATCCACTTTGCCCGGCGACGACGAATCCCCGACACCGCGGGAATGCATCCTGCGAATCACATCGTTGATATCCGTATTTAACACGGTGACCAAGAGCATAGCCGAGCATTTGAATCCAAATCTTGCGTCTCCCAACGTGCAGTGGTCATTTCTCACCAATTGCCTGGCCAAGATGCTCAAGACCGTTGTCAAAGCGATTGAATTGCAACAGGAGACTGACAACACCTGGCCCGAGATATTCAATAACGCGGAACACTTGAGCAAGAGTATAAGAAACGTCAGCTCGTCGCAGCAACATGTCGAGGCGCTTTCCAAACACTTTGGTAAAGATGAACTTACCGAGGAGAATCTTATTAAGATGGCGAGGTCACTGGCCACAAGTAAGAAAAATGATAACAAGAATTCCAAGGTGACGCCTGCTTCTCCTGACAAAGGCTACCCTCTGTCCAAGGAGAAGGGACAGTTGTTGACAAGCGTATTGTTGCGCTCGATGGAACCGCAAGTCGCACAGATGGAAAACTTGTCGGAAGAGAAGGAAGAATTGATCGTGGTCGCGAATGAATGCGCCTTCCTCCTTCTCGGTTATCTTCAGAGCCGTGTTGCAAAGAATCACGAGCTTCTCTACAAATTTGTCGACCTTCAATTACAGAGAGTCGACATCTTTTGGGATGACACTATTATTTCAATGTTGACCGTCATATCGAAAATAATCAAGGAGGTATCCGCCAACTTGCCGTTGGAATTGGTGCACACGTTACTCGGCAAGAATTCGATGCTGCTGAAATTGAGATTCCGAAATTCCATTCCTATTCAAAACGCCAGTCTGGGGGTGTATCATAGCCTGCTGAGCTTGAAGAATATTCCATTGTTGCAGGAATCGTATCGGTATATACTAGCGGATTTAGAGATTGCTTACAGGCTCATACTACCCGACATGGATGTCTTGGTCGCCGACAATCCCTTGAACGACTTGAGATACACCAAGAGCGACGTCGAGATTGTAGTTACGTTTATCCTACGTGCGCTCTCGGACATAGGTGAGCGAGCTACGCTACCTATCGATAATAGGGCTGTTACTTTTCATAGCTTCGACAAATTTATTCATGCCAATTTTTTTTTAAACACTAAAAATATTGTTAATCAAAAGTACTTATTTATACATACATGTTGAGAAATAGGTAGTTGTAAATTATAATTTTCAAGTACTATAACATTTCGCGTAATTAAATCTTCAAAAATGGTCAAGCAAATCAATTAAGTATCGTGTATCAACACTTTGATTACTACCTGTGAAAGTTTCCATAAATTTGTTGCAGATTATATCGCTAATTAATAATTTTATTTATTTAAAATTTATCTCAATATTACTTGGGTTTCTAACGTCTATCACGTACATTCACTTGAACAATATTTAATATAGAAACATTTTAAATAAATAGAATTTTTTATCGACCACACAATATCGTCAATATTTAAAAAATGATTAATATCTGTCGAGGCTGAGGCAAAAGTGATGAAATCAGTAGATGGATATGACATTGACGCGAGTAATTAGTCAATTGTTAATACGAATGTAAAACTTATTTCTCGTTTCATGGCGAGAATACATTATGCTCGTAATGTGTACATAAGTTTCGTTACGTTCGTCAGTTTACATAACAAAGTCAGGTAGTAATCAAATGTGTCCAAGATTAAAAACAATATAATTGTAACAATTAAAAAAGAGAACTTTAACATGTATAGAAATTTTTTATCATATATAAATTGATACTTTTTATGTTCTTTGAATAAATTTTTCCAAGCTTCGAAAGTTGGAATGTCGAGGCCTTCGAAGGAAATCACTCCTAATCGATAATCAATTTCAAATCCATTTTTTTTTACTTCTTTTTAGCAAACGCTAGCAATTCGATTATCGGAATGTGGGCTTTGAAGCCCAGTATCTTGGAACTTGTCGCAGTCAAGTTGAAGCCATACGACAACGCCCTGTCGACAGCCAGCCCCTTTTTGCAATACAATATTCTGTACTTGCTCTATGCGCATTGTTCCAGGTAAGATTTTATTGTCCCGAGTGATCCTTTCTTTCACGAGCCGTCTCTCTCGAGCCATGTGCGAAATTGTGAAACCGTGTAAACTTGTTAAACAGGTATAATCACTTCGTCCCAAGCTCCAGCTTGATAACAGGCACCGGCGCTTGTCGTCCGATGGATATGTTCCCCGGTACCTTGGACGTACCAACCACGTCACCAGCCAGCGGTCATTTGTCTATAATTCTCAATTTGATATCAAAGACGTACAACAAGAATACGTCCGCGTGCACCTTGCTACTTTTGTCCACCTGGCTGCAAGAGATTTGCGTACAGTCTGAGAAATATATCGGGATCTTGAGCGTAACTCAGGAGTGCCAGAGTATCATTGCGAGTTTAATTAGTTGCGCCGCCACGACCAACGATAATGTCGCGAGCGCGACGTGCAATCTCTTTGAAATGTTAATGACTGCGAGGAATGTCGTGTGGAAGCAAGAGATCTACTCGAGCATCGTGGATCTAGCGACGCTGCACTTGACCTCGTGCAACAAGACGATCCGCGAAAGATACGGTGCGCTGCTAATGTGTATGCCCATTAACATCGTTATACCGAAATTAAACAAGCAGTACTTGTTCTCGGACACCAAGGTAAGTTGGCCATTTTTTTCTCGAAATGTCGAGTACATACGTGACATCTCTTTTTCTCATTTCATGCTCGACTGTTTGCAGAAGGCACGGGAGATCGCGACTTACTCGACAGAATCGTTGATGCTCGCTCAAAGACTGCACATGCGAGGTAACAACAATGGGGAATTGCTGGCGCAACATTTCAAAACGTACATGGCGTTTCTACTGCAGGAACATTATCTCGACGCATCTGGGTTGTCGGAGATATTTACCTTGTGCTGGTCGGCCGTGTAAGTTTTAACTTGAACTTTTCTTCTCGAAACTATTATATATACATATGTGTGCGTTTGTTGACCATATATACATATGGTGGTTATTGACAGGCCGGAGAACGAAACTACGGCGAGGATGTACGATTTGGCGCTGGCGAATTGTTCCTTCCTGTTTTTCTGGAGCGGATTCGAGGCGGCGCAGCACTGCGTCCTCAACAAGCTTCGCACCTCTTTGGGGAAGCCGCAGGAAACGTTTACATCGATCGAGAGTGCCCTCAAGATTCTGGCTCGCGAGGTCTCCTGTCACAACACGGTGGACGTCGTAAGGAGGGAGAGGCAGGAGTTGGATCGTATTTTGCACGAGCACACGCGAGTACGGCTCTTGGTCGAGTTCCTGGAACATCTGGAGAGGGTGATTCACAACGCGGCCGACGGTTGCGCGATGGCGCTCTTGCCGCTGTCGAAGCCAGTGAGAACCTTTTTCCACACCAACAAGTCGACGTGTAGGGAATGGCTGAATCGCATACGACTGGCCTTGTGCGTGGTCTCGTTGCACTCGGGCCTGGCGACGAGCGCGTTGCGAAGCGGCCAGAGGTTACTCGAGGACCTGAGCAATGCCGATAATACGCAGAGCATCGAGTTTGAGAGGGCGACGTTGTGGACGGCGCAGGCGATGGTCGCGCTCGGCGAAGCGGAGGCGTTGCAGGGCCTCTACGTGTACGCCAAGGGCAAGGACAGGCAGTTCCCGTGGCTGAAGGCGACAATGGAGGAGGCCGCCGGGCGTTACGAGTCAGCGGCGGATGCCTACAGGCTGACGATCGAAGAACACGCTCGCGTTAAAACGACCGACGACGAAAGCGGCAGAGGCGCCGCCGCGAGACTCGAGAGCGACAATCAAGTGCTCGGTTTCTGCATGCAGAGACTCGCCAACTGTTACAAGGCGGTCAGCGACTGGTCCGGACTAGCCGAATGGAAGTCGCGGGAGGCCGAGATGTTGACGCAAGACAATTACGCCGTTCTCAGGAGGCAACTCGCTGACAATATTGTACCGCAGCAGGCGGATTGTCTGAAAAAGTTCGAGGAGGGTAAGCTAATCTCCTTGGACGAGTTGACCAATTGGAATCTGCTGGACGAGGAGAGGAAAAGTAATTGGAGCTGCGCGAAAACGCTCGTCTCGTGCAGCAACAGTTTGACCAACGTTGCGCTGAGGATTCGCCAAAACGTATTCGACGACTCGTTCGATGGCTCGTGGTGCGACAGCGTTGTCGACAAGTGTCAGAGAGTCGCGGCCAAGATGATGCAGGATGGATTGCGAAATGTGCCGTCGGAGTATCTCAGTGACGCTATATTGCTCCAATATTCCGCGACGGGGCTCAAGAGCTTCGTGCGTGGCAACAAGGCCGGGAGCAACGTTTTCGAGCTGTACAAGGTCGATAAAGTCAACAATATCAACTCCAACACTTTAACGCAAGTCTTGTGGTGGTCCGAGTACCTCGATCGAGCGTGCGACAACGAAGGCTCCACCACGGAGGTGGACTGCCTGCGATTACACGTCGTCAGAACGGCCCGGAAGGAAGGCAACTTCAACTTGGCCAAACGGGAGATGATCAAGTACTTGAAGTCGGAGCGAGATCTGATCCGGCTCAAGAATCCGACCGGCTACACCTTTACCGAGATTACGTGCGGAATGCTGAACGGGCCTGTTGACGTGAAATGGACCAAGAGTAGTATGCGCGCGTTCAGGGAATTGTCCAAGTTGCTCTACGACATGGACAAGACGAGCGAGGCTCTGAGGATGTGCTGCGCGACCGCGTTGGGAATCTCGCAAGCGATTGTCAGCGGCGAGCAGTCCGCCGACTTACGGGAGACGGGGACCAAGCTCCTGCTTACCCTGGGTAAATGGATCCAGCAGGACGCAAACGTCGACGAGAATCCTCAATTGGAAGAATTGCTCAGATTCGAAGCCGTGCACAACGACGGCTTGATGAGCAAGCTGTTTGGCGAGACGATCGATCTGATCCCTACGTCGGACATGATAATCGGCAAACTGATGCAGCTTGGCGTGAATCAGTGTCCGGACTTGCCGCGCGCCTGGTCCAGCTTTGCCGCTTGGTGTTACAAATGGGGCCGGAAAATCGTCGACAACTCCAATTCAGGCCAATTGACGGATACCGACCGCACGCACATACAATCCTTGCTGCCGAGCGACATTGCCGAGGCTGATCTCGACGCCATTTTCTCTATACTCAGCCAGAACAAGACTATACCGGAGGACGAGGGTGACATCGACACCAACGACATAAACACATCCGACATGATAGAGAATCAACTGAGAAACGCGTCGGTCCTGAGCCACGCCAGCAACGAACATCTCGGCATGCTGGTCGACATCTGGCGGCAGGCGCAGAAGAGGATCTACTCGTATTACGAGCTCTCGGCGAACGCGTACTTTAAGTATTTGCAATTGGCGAACAACGACAGTAACGAGTGCGACACTATCGCGGCGACGTTGAGACTGCTGCGACTCGTGGTGAAGCACGCGCTCGAGTTGCAGAACGTGCTCGAGGCCGGTCTCTCGACTACCCCGACTGCACCGTGGAAGGAGATTATACCGCAGTTGTTTTCGAGGCTCAGCCATCCCGAGGCGTACGTAAGGACTCGTGTGTCGGAGCTACTGTGCCGAGTAGCGGAGAATTCGCCGCATTTGATCACATTTCCGGCCGTTGTGGGCGCGGTGTCCGGCCAGAAGAAGATTTACGACAAGGTCGTTTACGAGAAGACCGCCGACGCCGACGACAACGATAGCTCACCGAACGTGGACGTGGACGTTGCCGCGGACGAGCGGGGGGAGGAGGAGGAAGACGAGGACGACGACGACGGCGACGGCGACGGTGACGGCGACGACGACGACAACAACGTCGACGACGACGACGACGACAAGGACGACGAGGAGGAGGTGGAAGGGGAGGACAAGGAGGACGAAGAGGAGTCGGTAGGCATGTACAACGGCGAGCACGAGAGCTTGATGGATTCCTATTTCTCGCAGTTGGTCGATTGTCTCTCCGGCCGTATCCAGGACTCGGTGGTACAGGCAAAAGTGCTGGTGAAGGAGCTCAGACGAATCACGTTGCTGTGGGACGAATTGTGGTTGGCGACGTTGTGTCAACATCACACTGAGATTACCAAACGATTCGAGCAGCTAGAGGTCGAGATTCAACGGGTGCAGGACAATGCCTGGCTCGCGCCCGAAGAGAAGGATAAATTGATCGCGGAGAAGCACAGAATCATTTTGAAACCAATCACGTTTATATTGGAGAATCTGCTAGCTATGACGTCCGTACCAGCCGAGACGCCGCACGAAAAGAGCTTTCAGGACAAGTTTGGCGCTTCCATCGAGGAGGTGATAAATCGACTGAACAATCCCAAGAATCCGGCCAAGCCGCAAATGGCCAGCCTGGCTTTGAAACACTTGGAGAGCAAGTTGGCGCAACGCGTCCACCGACGTGCCGCTTATTCCCTCTCAATGACGGACATTAGTCCCGTCCTGGCGAATCTGAAGGACACTTGCATCGCGATGCCCGGCGTCGCCGCTGTCGACAACAGGATCGTCACCATCATGTCGGTAGATAATAACGTTCAGATTCTACCGACAAAGACGAAGCCTAAGAAGCTCATGTTTCACGGATCCGACGGTCACGTTTACACGTACCTGTTCAAGGGATTGGAAGACTTGCATCTGGACGAGAGGATAATGCAATTCCTGAGCATATGTAACACCATGATGTCGAAGAACAGCGATACGAAGGTCTACAGAGCGCGGCACTATTCGGTGATTCCATTGGGTCCTAGATCCGGTCTTATTCAGTGGGTCGACGGCGTGACGCCACTGTTTATACTCTACAAGCGTTGGCAGCAGCGCGAGTGCGCCGTAAACAGCAAGGCTGCTGGTGGCAATTCGGCGATTATGCGACCGTCGGAGCTGTTTTACAACAAGTTGACGCCGTTGCTCAAGGAGTGCGGGATCGGCTTGGAGAATCGAAAGGAGTGGCCTGTGCACGTGCTGAAAAAAGTATTGGAGGAACTAATGAGGGAGACTCCGAAGGATCTGCTGGCCAAGTTAGTTGTAATTACTGAAAATCTTACTATTCTCTCTCTCTCTCTCTCTCTCTCTTACCATCCCGAATGTTGCAGAGAGATCTGGTGCAACAGTATCAATGCTGGCAGCTGGTGGCAAGCCACCAAAAACTACTCGTACTCCGTTGCGGTCATGTCCATTATCGGCTACATCATAGGTTTAGGCGACAGGCATTTGGACAATGTTCTCGTCGATCTTAACACCGGCCAAGTTGTGCACATCGATTACAATGTCTGCTTCGAGAAAGGAAAAACCCTTCGCGTTCCAGAGAAGGTGCCGTTCCGTATGACGCCAAATATCAAAACGGCTCTAGGAGTGACCGGGGTCGAGGTAGGTGACGATAGACTAAATTTTTTCCTATGTCTCTTGCCATTGCAATTCTATACTTTTATAATTTTTTCATTTCAACATCTTGAGTTTCTAGAGCGATATATAATATACACACGTAGAACAAAGTAATTTACAATTTTTCTCTTTATTAAATACTTTTTAGCTCAACATGGTTTTTAGCTAACACAATGAAATAGGATTTAGACATTGGTGTTCTCCGTTCTACTCTCTTCTGTGCGTTCAGATTGGGGATTAGGTGAATGTCCGTGCGCATTGTCGTTTCCATTTGTGCGGTGATTGTCTTGTACATCTACCTGGCTTTGTAGTCCACGCTGTTTTTCCAAGTACATTTTGAAGCTCGAATTGAAATTGTCATTGGGCGACTTAAAATGTAAAATCTTTTGAAAGGCCTTGCGAAAGTTGGTGTTTTTCCACGCGTATATGAAAGGATTCATCCCGCTGTTGGCGATAGCCAATGCGAATGTGGCTTTGTACCATGTCGTCGTCGAGTTTCTCCAACCAAAGGTTCGCATGCAAGCAACGACGAAATAAGGGAACCAGCAGATCGAAAAGCAACCCAGTATCAGCAGCACCACCTAATTAAACAAAATCTAAACGTTATTTAACTATCGCTACGCTTGTAAAGCTTCCAACTTTCTGCTACACGTGTGATTTAAATACCTGTACGCTTTTGCGATCGTTCTTTTCAACCAAGTTCGGGACGATGCCGAGATTCATGCGACGCGCGTGCATATGCGCCTCTCGCCAGATTTTCCAATACAGCAAAAACATGGCTATCCAGCTGAGAAAAAATGCCGGCATCTGTATAGCCACTACGTAGTATCTATCGAAATAATGTAATTTATGATTGGCAATCCTGGCGGTCGCGCGTGAAGCTGCATTGAGAATTGAGAGATAAGAAACCGACCGATCGATTAATCGAGGAATAACTACGTAAGGAGGAATTACGTAATAATATCGACGTAAAGTAAGCTTGAATTGATTAGCTGGAGGAGGAGGGAGAAAACTCGTTGCAGTACCTCGGTAATACCGTTTCCAACTCGCACATCTTCGAGGTGTCGAAGCTATTCCAATAAATCGGCATCGATGACATGCCCATGGTACATATCCAAGCGACAACTATGATCAGCATCACGCGCCTCTTGGTCGCGTACGCGTTATAGCTCAACGGATGCACGATCGCGACGTATCGGTCTATGGCGATCACTATGAGATTGTATATGCTCCCGCCGCACGCCAGGCTGAACATGACGAAGCGCGAGATGCATACCGACTTGTTGCGATGTAACGTGCCGTCCACGTAAAACGCCAAGTGATATGGAAGCGTCACGCCCACCATAAGATCCGACACCGCTAGGTTTAAGATAAAGTAATTCGAGACGACGTTTCGGAGCCTGCGAGCCCACGCGATGGCCAGTATCGTGAGGACGTTTCCCAATACGATCGCAACGAACAGGAAACAGTCCATCAAGATCCAAAATACGTGGCTCTCCTGCTCCGGTGCGGCTCCGGCGCTGTTTCCCGACAAGTTGCTCTCTTTCGTGTACATGGTTCTGAAAAGAGAGATCAACTTGTAATTTTAAGCTCGTTCTCTCCCTTTGACGATTAAATAGTGCTAAATGCACTGGAAATTGAGGGATGAGGAAGCTCGCACGCGGATACGGTTTATTTGCAGAGATATGAAACGCGCTTGCCATGGCTATTTATGTTTCGCGAAGTCACACCTCTCGTCTCTCGTCGCGTCAAAGCCATCGGAACAATTTCTTTAGCGGAAACACGAAAGCGAGAAACGCGAAACGTAATCGAGCAGCTAATACGACTTACCTTTCGCACGCACGGGCGCACATACACACGGAAAGAAACGGGTTTCCGACGGTACTCTATGAAATATGTGTATGCCAAGATACACATCGAGCCACGCATCACGATTACGTAAACCTACGAAACGTTCGAAAGGCTAATTAATCGTCCCGCGCGACTATGAGAAATGAGAAAACGAAAGATGGTTGACCTCGCAGTCTCGTTGGTTTTTCTCTCCGTCACTTTTAGACTTTAATGTTGATGACGATGCAATAGCATTCGCACAAGCTCTGATGACGCTCGACGAGAGCGTAGATCGATACGAAACGTTTTTCTCGGCAGATACGGCACGCTGCTCTACCCGTTGGTTCGGGAGTGCTTTTACTTATCTACTCATCTGGTGGTTCCCCTGGCAAATAACTATCGCTATCAGCTATCGGCGATCAGCCGCTCGTTCGCAATCGAGAAAGGCGAGGACGAGATTCATGAGTGATACCAATTATATTCTCCCAGCCATGAACGGTATATAATGGTAGAAATCGCTCTTTATGTGTCTAGGGTATATTTAGGTTCGCTTCCGAGCATACGCTGAGAGTGATGCGTAGAGGCCGCGAGACGCTCCTCACCCTGCTGGAGGCGTTTGTCTACGATCCTTTGGTAGATTGGCGGGCGGGTGCGGACACCAGTATAGCGAGTTACGGCGCTTGCCAGGCCAGAGCGAGGTGCACCGGCGTCGGAAGGAAACAGCTGGAGCAGGAACTGACGCGTGCGATGTTTGCGGTGAGAACGGCGGAGATGCGCGCCGAGTGGCTGGCTAATCGGTGAGATACATTTCTTTCTCCACTCTTCTTCCCTTTTCATTCCGTTCCATTTCATTCCAACTAACTGGAGTCGACTTGTGAAACTCTACGTTTAAAATTACAGAGACGAATTGGCGAAAAACTTGCCGCTGCTGTGCCATCACTTGAACAGCTGGATCGAGGTGACCGAAGAGTCGCGTCAGTGTCAGGACTTGCTGCAGGACCGACATCAACAGCTCGCGCTAGTCAAGGAGGCGCAGGCGATGGGTCGGAATCACACGTTATATTCGGTAGTGAAGCGATACAATTCGTTTAAGCGAGCGCGGGACTCTCACGAGAAAGCAAAGGCGGGCCTGAAGGAGAAGATAGAGGAATGCGAGAAGCAGATTAATATGCACAATGTGAGTAGACCGCCACCAAGTCTCCATAACTGTATATATCGCTTCGTTTTTTTTTCACCTTTCTCGCACTCTAGATCGCGTTGGCCGCGGTGCGAGGTCCCCAGCTAGGACAGTGGCTGGCGGAACTGGGAACCCTGACCAATCAGCAGGATAACGTAGTGTTCGACCTGGTCAAGGAGTTCCTGCAGAACGCCGGACAAAGTCAGATGATAGTGCAATGCGAGCAGTCGGAGAACGAGTTGACGCAACTGGCCGCCGACCAGGCCTTCTCCATAAGCAAGTGCTTGGAGCTGTTGAGCCAGTATTCCGCCATCTGCAGCCTGTACCCTCTCAGCATCCTCTCGCAGCACCGCGCCGTACTTTATCACGCTTGGGCCAACGAGCTATTGGCCTCGGGCACCGTTGACGCGTGCCACCGAGTAATGGCGCGGCTCGAAGCGAGTCTAAACCCAATCAATCCGAGCACTCCGCAGGTTCAGCAGATAATTACCTTCTCCTATCAGATGGAAGCCATCTTGAACGAGTACAGCGAGAGATACAAGAAAGCTTACGAGAGGACCGTTTCCGAAGGCTTGCCGGAAGCCGGCAATAGAATCGAGAAGGCGTGCGCCGAGTCGAGGGCGCAAATCGCGGGATTTCTGCGACGGGAGAAGGGCGCGGAGAGAGCGCTCGAGTGCGTCGACATCACCGCGCTGTGTGCCTTGAACAAGCGATACCTCACGATGGAGGGCGCTGCCAAGTGCGCCGGGGATTGCTTGGCCAACCTTACGTCCCGCGACGGGGACAGCTACCTCGACGAGATGCGTCTCATGTCGTCGTTGATCGCCGAGCTGGTCACGCTAATACCGGAGAACCACAAGACCAACAACGATCCCAAGATCGCGCTGATAATCAAGTGCCTCAAGAGCGCCGATTGTATCTACAAGGGTCTGCAGGAGCTCAACTACAACTTCCAGACCATCATATTGCCGGAAGCGATCAAGACCATCGTCACGGAGGAGCCGAGCGTTATGCGAATGATAAACGAGCTCGGCGAGATCGTAATGCTTACCGGAATACCGCTCGGTGACATCCTGGCGCAGCTCGAGATGCATCTCGAGCTCGTCATGAAGGAGATGGAGAGCCCGCACGCGGTAATACAGAGCGTGGTGGCCAACGTGAGATTACGATTCGAGGCGTTGCTGTCGCGCCAGGCGGAGGATCAGGATTTCAGCCAGGAGGAAACTCTGACGCCGGGCCAGATGTTGCTGATGGGCTTCAACGGTTTGTTCGAGAAATTGCAAGTGGAAGGTAACGCATTGGTCACCACCCTGAGCTCCTTGGACGTTCCGATCAATTGGAAGAAGATCGATCAGATACGCGAGGCCAAGGAGATGATGTTGGCGCCCATCTTCAACAAGGCGATCCGGCAGATTCTCGAGGACATATTCCTCATCAAGAGGCTGCGCACCATACAAGAGTTCTTCGTCATGTGCAGGGACACCGCTACCGCGTTCAAGGGCGGACTGGCGAACGTGTACGACGACGAACGGCTCAACAAGCCCGTTCGAGTGTTCACGGCCGACTACGTTTCGCGGCAATTGCTCGGGGTGATGTCGCAAACGCTGGCGCTCGCCCTGTGTCTCTTGCTGCAACGAATGGGCCTGAATGTCACCACCGAGATCGAGCAGCGGGACATCGGGGCGGAGAGCAAGGTCTCGCTCGAGGAGCTGTGCCGGAAGATGGTAGATTTGTGCATCAAGAGGGGCTTGTTCTCCGGCTCGGTTCTTACGCAAGCGGGCGCGTTGATTAGTACCTTGGAGAGCACCTGGCGGCGAAAGCAGGCTGCTAGACTGGCGCAGCAGAGCGCCGAGGTGGCCAGGGTCAGTCTTCAGAGGCTTCAGCTTCAACAGACGGCTTATCATTGGCTGCACGAGGACGTTCTAATGATGAGGCCCAATATGAGCCCGATTAATCCGATGAGTCCGATGAATCCGATGCATCCCATGAATCGTCTGAGTGAGTCTCCTTTGACCGAACTCGATTTGACAAAACAACGTTATTTTATGATAATCCCCTTCTCCGTTTCGTTCTTTCAGATCGCTCCACCTTTATGCTCGAGTTACGGAAGAAGGCGGCGAAACTGTCTAGCTTGCAGTCGCGAGTGTGCGAGGCGCGCGAGCAACAGCAGAATCTTGTTTCGAGCGCTGTACAACGTCTCAAGTGGGCTGCCGGCGCGAATCCGGCGCTGGGCGAAGTCATGTCCGCATTCGACAACGCGGTGCTGTCGTCGTGCGATAAATTGACCAGGCAACACAATCTGGCCGCGATGGTGGTCAGCACGTGCAACTCCATACTGCACTACGAGGCCCTGAGGACCAGGACGTCGGAGAGCGTGACGCACGACGCCAATCTGGTGAAACTGATCAAGCACTGGGAGGAGAGCTGCGTGCTAACGGCCAATCTCAACATCACCGTTACCATGACGGAGGAGAGCCTGGTGCAGCTGCTGCAACTGGAGAACAACGTGGACGCCACGTGGCTGAAGCAGGCTGAGAAGATTGTGTCCGAGGCGATCGTCGACACCCAGAAGCAGCTGCAGGAGAAACAAGAGGCTCTCTTCACGGCCGAGGACTATTTAAGGGAGCGAGTGATGAATCTGCAGAACGTACTCGCCGAGCATCACCGACTCATGTCGGACGTTCGAGCGTTGCTGAAAACAATGGCCAAGCAGGAGAGCATTGACGGCCTGCAAGACTTTCTCTTTGCCTATCGATCCTTCACGGAGAGCATTTCGGCGGTGGTGAAGGAACTGGAAGCCGAGAATTTCGACTCGGCTCGCGGCACAGCGATCAAGAAAGAATTTGAGGCGATGGCGATCAGAGTGCCCAGTTTGTACAATCGATTGCTGGAATTTGCGAGCGAGCGTAAGCTGAATTCGGCCAAGGGCGCGGAGAAGCTCGCGGGTAGTCTGCCGAAGAAGAGGAACAAGAGAAGGAAGAGAAGGGGGGCGGGGGGGACGACGAAGGGTAAGCTGGTGCGGCAGGACAGTGTGTGTCTGAGCCCGCGAAAGGGGGCACCGTTGATCAGAGATCCCACCACGGGCAAGGGTAGGTAGTCTCCCGTCTGTACGGGACACACCTCCGAAATTCCAAGCTTGCTCACATAATTAGCATTTTTTTTCCCCCTCTCTGTTGTAGCCGTGCAAGAGCGAAACGCCTATGCGCTCAACGTCTGGCGCCGCGTGCGTATGAAGCTGGAGGGCCGTGATCCGCAACCGTTGCGCAAGTACACCACGGCCGAGCAAGTGGAATACGTGATACGCGAAGCGCAGAGCAACGATAATCTGGCCTTGTTGTACGAGGGCTGGACACCGTGGGTCTGAACGGACGACGGCTGGCGCTCGCGCGCCTCGATGGCTTGACACTCGTCTCACACGGTACTCTCATTTGTACCGTCGTACCTGCGTCGTCCTACGTCGCCTTACGTCGCCCTACGTCGCCCTACGTCGCCGTAGAGAGCAAAACACTCCGCTCGAAATCAGCTGGTGGAGTGTCCGGTAAAAACGTCACCTGGGAAGCAAGTCGGTTTTACAGCTCGATCGCAGATCGATCTCTCCCCGACGCGACAATTGAAACCATCCGTTGTGTCGAGTGCCGATTCTACAGTTGTCTCAAAAACAAGGCTGGCTTCTTTCTTCTTTCCTTTTTCTTTTCCCCTTTTTCCTTTTCTTTCCTTTTTCTCGAGGGAAGCGACGAGCGAGCGCGAGACTAAAGTAGTATTCTTTTCAGAGCCACGAATTTTCGGGGGAAATGTAGAATCGGCCCCGTATCCTTACGCTAACGGTGTGGTCGCGACAAGTTCGGCTGACGATAACGGGAAGTCCGATGATAATGATGGTGATGACGATGATAAAAATAATAATAATAACAACAACAACGATGATGATAAAAGTCTCGATAACGATCGTTGTGATAAACGGTCGCGCTGTCAACATTTACCGCATGATGACGAGCTTGTCATGTTAGGAAAAGTCTGGCATTTTAATCGATGCATCTGTATCGGTTTGCACCGATGTAACGTTATAACTCTAGATATACGTACGGTGTACACGCGAGCACACTCGATGATTAATTCAGGATCCGAGATTACGTAGGCACACGTCTTATTGCAGCATTAGTTTTTAATTGTCACGAAGAAACCAAAAGAAAAGATCTAGTTTAACAGAGATATTAAGAGTAGTCTGTTATTATTCAGTTGTATGTAATTAAACAATTTAATGTTTAAACTCGGCGCGTACACGTACACTTGGACGCGCGCGTGCGTGCGTATCTAAAACGAAAACATAATCATTTTGCAGAGCGACCGCAACTTATTACCGATTAACGGGACAAAATCATTTCTGTAGCGCATATACGCTTTGAAAATTTGCCGCGCTGACGTTGAGTTTTATAGCGTTAGCATCGGACGATCCGGGCGAAAGAAGAAACTCATCAGCTTCGTAGCCAACATTGGCACTTGACGTGTCCTCGCTACTCTCTGGCGTCGCATATTACGCCCAATCTTTTTTTTTTTCAATACCTACATAATGCTGTCGCGTGATAAGTATTTCTTCAAATATTGCAAAAGAGTATATATATATATATATGTATAACGACGAAAACTCGGTTTTTTTTCTTTTTCTTCAAACGTTTATTGCGAATTTCGAAATTATACATGTTAATTGAAACATTTTATTTTATTTTATGTAACTCATTGAATATTGTAGATGACACGAAACTTTGTAATAAAATCGGCGATTTAAAACCGCGATCCTTTACGGAAACGTAATGAAATTTTATACGTGGCTATACACAACCTTGAAATTGTTTCTAATGTACAACATTTCGGCAAACTTTACACACAACGAACAATTACGGATTTGACGGATTTGATTTGTGCCAATTCGGAGGAAAGAAAACACCAAAATTTATTGCCTACCACGTAACATGAAACACAATTTCATAAAATATTATATTACTTGATGCAATATGCTGGAATTAATAAGCACCATACCATGGAAAGAAATGAAAATATCTACTAATTTACCTATCACCGAGCCTGTCTCTTATCCTTGTCGACGCTATACGAGTTTTGCAGTTACTGCAATTATTGCAATTACTGCAATTACTGCAATACTACTTTCGCTACTACTATCGAGGACCAGTCGAATCATCAGAGTTAGGGTCTCTCCGCAAGCCATATATCGGAGGTGCAATCTCCACCGGGATATCTGAGGGCACAAAGATTAACAACGCGATAGAATTGCCGCGATAGAAAAGGAGATAACGAAATGTGTGAAATCAAAAGGCGCATAATCTCATTGAAAAACATTACTGATTAGAGTCGAAATAAAAAGGAGAAAAAGAACGAGTGAAAAAGCAATTGCACGTTTACACCCGGATAAGATAAATTCCGAGATTAATTTTGTAATTTGGGCATCATCTTTCGACATTTCTTTAGAAAAGTAAATGGCAATTTTTTCATCATTAACGCCTCAATCAATTACGGATTACGGAATATCTCTCACCTCATCTCGTGCGCCAGTAAAATATCGCTCTTATCGACGCCGAAGTCAACGAGAAATTGATGATCGAGCTTCATCCCGCCCTTCTCGACGTCGACATCAAGCTTCACCATCGTTGATCCATATCTAAACAGCGCGTGCCGAATATTAGCCATTTTATTTTATGTTGTAGGAAGGAGAGGAGGAAAACTTACTTGAGGAGATCGGGATAAAAGAGTTTGTCCCATGGCTTGAAGAGGGACGTGGTCACGTACAAACGACGTCCGTCCAAACTCAGCTGTAACATTTGTGGCGCGCCATACAATCTACGTCCCTTGACGTAGACGGGGTCGGGCTGACCGGTCATTTCCTCGTCTCGCGTCACTCGTACCTGCGAATCGCTCAGTATCGATCCTCCTAGGAAAACTTGACCCGCCAATCTCGGGTTTCTCGTATCCGAGATATCGTATTGTCTAACGTCGCCATGAAGCCAATTGGTCAGGTAGAGATACTTGTCGTCCAGACTCAGCAGAATATCGGTGATCATACCTTGAAGCGAGAGAAAGGAAGGAAGACTTTTGTAAGAAGAAAAGACTGCAATGTCGTCAACGGCTCCAAGAGTATTCGTGCGATACCTGTCATGAGAGGTGCGATCCAACCGTCGACTCTTTTCGGTGGCACCTGGATCACCTTTTCGGCCTTCCACGAGTTGTCTTTCGCCTTGTAAAAGCGATAAATATTGGACGTTGCCGCGCAGGCGACGAATCCTTCGGCTGCCAACGGATCGTGGAGGAATCTTATTTCAGCGGGTGCGATTCCGTCATCTCCCAGCTCGATGATCTGCTTCAGCTTTCGTTCGTTCCACGAGTAAACATTCAAGTTTCTGCCATAGATCTCTGCGAATGATGAAACCTGTTGAATACTGTACCGCCCGCCGCGAAAATTGATATATAATATTTACTGGGATCATGAACGTCCTCTGGAATGAATCCCTTCTTAATGACCCGAGGTGCACCCCATTCCGTAGCGATGAGCGTATCGTGATACGGTTGGTACCAAAAATCGTATCCGAATGCCGCTTTCTCGTCGCTCTTGGTCCACGTGCCTTTCACCCGTAGAGTCTCTGCGTCGATGCAGAAAAATTCGCCCAGTCCGTCGCCACTGACATTTCCCATGGTGGAGATGACTATCTCGCCGGTCGGCAGACAGTGGGAAGTGTGCGGCGTGGATATTCCGTATTTGTGCATCTCTTCTGGCTCCAGAACCTTGCGAAATAGAGTTACGCAATTAAGAGTTAACGAACGAGCTAATGAAGATGTTGTTATCCGCGTAAAATATAATACCTTCTTGATCCTGGGCATTCTCTCGTCGCTCGTATCAACCAGGTACACCCGGTCCGACATAAGACAGGGCAGTACCAGAGTGTCGCGTTTGCAAGGCGTTTGCGATTCGTGGCAGCTGCTGCAAACGTTCCAGCCGGAGTGATGTAACTCGTCGCCGGGCGTTAGCATTCTCAGTCTGTGTATTATCTGCGTTTTCCACGAGTTTTGTACGGGTTAAAATCACTATACGTTGGCTCAATTTTTGACAAACGTTTTAACGTACCTGGCAGTACGTAGGACTATCGGGATCCACGTCCACCGTGCAAAGGACATCGGCCTTTTCGGGATCCGTGTGTACACTGATTACGTACAGAAGCTTCTCGCGCGGTCCTTCCATCGCCGTCCTCGGACTCTTATAGCCCGGCCCGGAACACGCTGCGAAAAAGCCATTTTCAACTCCAATGTCTAATTTTGCATTTTCAGCCTTAAATTTTAGACCATACATGGTACAATAACGTAATCGAATACCTTTCTTCTGCTCCATCGCGCGACGCCACTCGACAAATTGTAGATTCAGTAGCGGTTGCTTTTGATGTACGTATGATTCTTACGACACGACGAGATATATTATACGTTCGAGAGTAAGAGGGGAAAGCATGCTTGGGGGAACTTGCACTTTGCGTGTGTCTCTCCGACTCGGAATCGGTCGCGATTGATCTGATTGCAATAACGATGACGTCTAAATTATTTCTCGTTGTAACTCTTTGTTGCAAAACAATATGCAACCAAGTAACAATTATAGTCTGGATCATGGGGCGTATCCAGGGGGGGGCAGCTGCCCCCCCTAGACTCAATGGGATCCCCATTGAGATTACGAATAACATAATTATTAGATTTGCCGAGGACTCCAGAAAATTAATTTTTATATAAATAAAAAAGATTTTGTATAAGTACGTAGTTTAATTTATGCTGCATAATTCGCCTACGGGTGAATCCTGTTCTGCCCCCCCCTTGACAAAAGTCTGGATACGCCCATGGTCTGGATATTACGAGATAGCGTCAACAGTTATCATCACAAAGCTGATAGTAGGCGATTTCATTAACCGGACGAAAGATATAACGTGTGATAACGTGTAGCGATACCACACGTCACGTCCCAGCAAACACAAAGTAACAGTTACATAACTGTAAGTTAAAATTTCCTACTCAACAATATAACTGTTATATAACACGTGTTATATAACAGTTATATTGTTATATAACACAGAAACGGATCATCGGAAACGCATTACCACGGAATATATTACGCCCAATCTTTTTTTTCAATACCTACATAATATAGGTATGCTGTCGCGTGATAAGTATTTCTTCAAATATTGCAAAAGAGTATATATATATGTATAACGACGAAAACTCGGTTTTTTTTTCTTTTTCTTCAAACGTTTATTGCGAATTTCGAAATTATACATGTTAATTGAAACATTTATTTTATTTTATGTAACTCATTGAATATTGTAGATGACACGAAACTTTGTAATAAAATCGGCGATTTAAAACCGCGATCCTTTACGGAAACGTAATGAAATTTTATACGTGGCTATACACAACCTTGAAATTGTTTCTAATGTACAACATTTCGGCAAACTTTACACACAACGAACAATTACGGATTTGACGGATTTGATTTGTGCCAATTCGGAGGAAAGAAAACACCAAAATTGATTGCCTACCACGTAACATCAAACACAATTTCATAAAATATTATATTACTTGATGCAATATGCTGGAATTAATAAGCACCATGCCATGGAAAGAAATGAAAATATCTCTTTACTAATTTACCTATCACCGAGCTGTCTCTTATCCTTGTCGACGCTATTCGCAGTTACTGCAATTACTGCAATTACTGCAATACTACTTTCGCTACTACTAACGAGAACCAGTCGAATCATCAGAGTTAGGGTCTCTCCGCAAGCCATATATCGGAGGTGCAATCTCCACCGGGATATCTGAGGGCACAAAGATTAACAACGCGATAGAATTGCCGCAGGAGATAACGGTACAACAGGTGTACATCCACGTGTAAGGGAGAAATGTGTGAAATCAAAACGCGCATAATCTCATTGGAAAAAATTACTGATTAGAGTCGAAATAAAATGGAGAAAAAGAACGAGTGAAAAAACAATTGCACGTTTACACCCGGATAAGATAAATTCCGAGATTAATTTTGTAATTTGGGCATCATCTTTCGACATTTCTTTAGAAAAGTAAATGGCAATTTTTTCATCATCAACGCCTCAATCAATTACGGATTACGGAATATCTCTCACCTCATCTCGTGCGCCAGTAAAATATCGCTCTTATCGACGCCGAAGTCAACGAGAAATTGATGATCGAGCTTCATTCCGCCCTTCTCGACGTCGACATCAAGCTTCACCATCGTTGATCCATATCTAAATAGCGCGTGCCGAATATTAGCCATTTTATTTTATGTTGTGGGAAGGAGAGGAGGAAAACTTACTTGAGGAGATCGGGATAAAAGAGTTTGTCCCATGGCTTGAAGATGGACGTGGTCACGTACAAACGACGTCCGTCCAAACTCAGCTGTAACATTTGTGGCGCGCCATACAATCTACGTCCCTTGACGTAGACGGGGTCGGGCTGACCGGTCATTTCCTCGTCTCGCGTCACTCGTACCTGCGAATCGCTCAGTATCGATCCTCCTAGGAAAACTTGACCCGTCAATCTCGGGTTTCTCGTATCCGAGATGTCGTATTGTCTAACGTCGCCATGAAGCCAATTGGACAGGTAGAGATACTTGTCGTCCAGACTCAGCAGAATATCGGTGATCATACCTTGAAGCGAGAGAAAGGAAGGAAGACTTTTGTAAGAAGAAAAGACTGCAATGTCGTCAACGGCTCCAAGAGTATTCGTGCGATACCTGACATGAGAGGTGCGATCCAACCGTCGACTCTTTTCGGTGGCACCTGGATCACTTTTTCGGCCTTCCACGAGTTGTCTTTCGCCTTGTAAAAGCGATAAATATTGGACGTTACCGCGCAGCCGACGAATCCTTCGGCTGCCAACGGATCGTGGAGGAATCTTATTTCAAGGGGTGCGATTCCGTCATCTCCCAGCTCGATGATCTGTTTCAGCTTTCGTTCGTTCCACGAGTAAACATTCAAGTTTCTGCCATAGATCTCTGCGAATGATGAAACCTGTTGAATACCGTACCGCCCGCCGCGAAAATTGATATATAATATTTACTGGGATCATGAACGTCCTCTGGAATGAATCCCTTCTTAAAGACTCGAGGTGCACCCCATTCCGTAGCGATGAGCGTATCGTGATACGGTTGGTACCAAAAATCGTATCCGAATGCCGCTTTCTCGTCGCTCTTGGTCCACGTGCCTTTCACCCGTAGAGTCTCTGCGTCGATGCAGAAAAATTCGCCCAGTCCGTCGCCACTGACATTTCCCATGGTGGAGATGACTATCTCGCCGGTCGGCAGACAGTGGGAAGTGTGCGGCGTGGATATTCCGTATTTGTGCATCTCTTCTGGCTCCAGAACCTTGCGAAATAGAGTTACGCAATTAAGAGTTAACGAACGAGCTAATGAAGATGTTGTTATCCGCGTAAAATATAATACCTTCTTGATCCTGGGCATTCTCTCGTCGCTCGTATCAACCAGGTACACCCGGTCCGACATAAGACAGGGCAGTACCAGAGTGTCGCGTTTGCAAGGCGTTTGCGATTCGTGGCAGCTGCTGCAAACGTTCCAGCCGGAGTGATGTAACTCGTCGCCGGGCGTTAGCATTCTCAGTCTGTGTATTATCTGCGTTTTCCACGAGTTTTGTACAGGTTAAAATCACTATACGTTGGCTCAATTTTCACAAACGTTTTAACGTACCTGGCAGTACGTAGGACTATCGAGATCCACGTCCACCGTGCAAAGGACATCGGCCTTTTCGGGATCCGTGTGTACACCGATTACGTACAGAAGCTTCTCGCGCGGTCCTTCCATCGCCGTCCTCGGACTCTTATAGCCCGGCCCGGAACACGCTGCGAAAAAGCCATTTTCAACTCCAATGTCTAATTTTGCATTTTCAGCCTTAAATTTTAGACCATACATGGTACAATAACGTAATCGAATACCTTTCTTCTGCTCCATCGCGCGACGCCACTCGACAAATTGTAGATTCAGTAGCGGTTGCTTTCGATATGTACGTATGATTCTTACGACACGACGAGATATTATACGTTCGAGAGTAAAGGCCAATGTCCACGATGCTAGATTCTAGTTCTAGTTTTTATGGAATAGCTGCACATTGATTGGCTACAGATTTCTCGAAACTAGAACTTGAACCAAGTTCTAGCATCGTGGACATTGGGCTTAAGAGGGGGAAACATGCTTGGGGGAACTTGCACTTTGCGTGTGTCTCTCAGACTCGGAATCGGTCGCGATTGATCTGATTGCAATAACGATGATGTCTAAATTATTTCTCGTTGTAACTCTTTGTTGCAACAATATGCAACCAAGTAACAAGTTACTACGTTACAACATAGTCTGGATATTACGAGATAGCGTCAACAGTTATCATCACAAAGCTGATAGTAGGCGATTTCATTAACCGGACGAAAGATAACGTGTAGCGATACCACACGTCACGTATAACATACATCTAGAAAATATTCCCGAAATCCGTATTTTTATTCTTACAGCTCGAGATATATAATATTAAATATTGCTTTTACAGTCGTTTTCGTGCGATGAAGAAAAAGTTGCAGCTTCCAGCTTGAAAGGTCAAAGGGTCAATCCAGACGATGAAAAACAAAGTTTATCGAACTGTACGATGAGAGTTTAACCCAGAGGTCGAGGAGTTGATTTGCATTGAGAAAGATCGAAGCTCCGTGGTAATACGTTTCCGATGGTCCGTTTCTGTGCGAAACGAGAAGATACCAATAACCCGCTCAAACAATTATACAATTATACAATTATACTATTATATAGGATTGTACAGGATATACAGAGTAGACATCCCCGAGAGATATATATACACGTAAACATAATTTATTTGCATCTTTTTCCACACACACACACACGCACACGCACACGCACACGCACACGCACGCGCACACGCACGCGCACACGCACGCGCACGCGCACGCGCACGCGCACGCGCACGCGCACGCGCACGCGCACGCGCACGCACACGCGCACGCACACGCACACACACACACACACACACACACACATGCATACACAAAACACACACGAGTTATAAAAATAATCACGCGTACAACACATGTGCCCGTGTGCGTGCATCAAGTAAAAATATGTATATATACAAAGTGGTAAAGCGAGTACGTCGAATCATTATGCCCATCGGACAACCATACCCAGTACTAAATCGCTAATAAACATATCGATAAATACACAAAGTGTCCCAGATCTGCCAAAGTTCGCTTCCGATGAAATTTTCTTTTTAATAACATCTCATCATCGAGCGGAGAAATTGATCAAGATACCTCCCTGCTGAATCTGGAACATTATTCTGTACCTCGACACATATGTATTAATATACGTTAGCATTTGATAGATAACGTTTTGCGCACAGCGCAGTGGTGTCACGCTGACAGAGTGAGGACATTATGTGACAACATTCTATATGTATTGTATAAACTTATACGCGCGATCCGCTGAAATATTAAACTCAATTCTAGTTTGACAATTTCAGACAGACAATTCTCGCTCTTCCGTACAATCAATCATATAGAATCGTTTCTAACTCGATATAAATATTGTTCGCATGACAGATGATATTATATTACTCGATCATAGCCGTCTTCTATATTCCGAGCTGCTCTGGAATCCGAAACAACAATCATTGCGTCTCCGTGATTATGGATTTGTTTATTGGCCCCCACCTTCAACATCTGGTTTACCATAAGGTGATACCATCTACTCACTAAAAATAGACTCTATTATCCAAGATATGTTCCACGCTATGTGCTGATTTGATTCGCACAATAACGACAATGATTGTCTTAATTGCCAAGGACGAAACTAATTTATCCTTCTTATCCACTACTTGGATACGATTAGATCAATACAAATTACAAGTTGATAGTAAATCAACAGGCTTAATTCGATGGGAGAAAAGCAATAGTACAGGCACGCTATAATTGCCTTGACCCATGAAAAGATATTTGAAATGTTTACGCATTTAATTCGTATTTTGATATCAAGTTTGAGTTACTCCTAAGAATAAGTAGAGATCAATTATACGCAGCATAATTTGGTAGTGCACTTTGAGATCTGCGCCACATTGGTTTCGCATCTTCTGACGTCCGATAAAAGCCTCTCGAACCGAATGCTTTATCGATGACTGTGCGTCGTCGTCGTCGTCGTCGTCGTCTTCTTCTTCTTCTTCTTTTCATTCCTTCTTCTTTTTCTTCTTCTTCTTCTTCCGCTTTGTCGCTGGACGTTCGCATTTGTTTCCGTTTCTCGCCGAGTAACGCACATACCAAGAGATTCTCCCGATGGAGCGCGAGCAGTCGCAGCAGGCGATTCCGTGCAATTCCCGTCTGCGCGGCAATGTCATCGAAGCCGTTGTCGAGTCGATCCAAGTGGCCGCTAATGTTAGCTATCATGTCGAGGAGTAGACCGTCTCGTTTGCGCGTTTCCAGCGTGAGCTTCCTGCTGAGTAGGAATGTCATCAGGCCGACGATCGTCAGCACCGTTAATCCCAGTAAGCTTCTCTGCATCTGTTCTGACAACGTCATATCCAAGGTATACCTGAATACACCGCTCGCCCTCTCATCACATCTGGATTTGTCTTTGGTTTCCAAGAGATTCAAACGACTATTTTATTTTCCATTTGCTATTGCGTAACGCGCGACCTTGAAAGAGGCTGTAATTTCACATTCGGATTAATAAAGCGTGTTTCTAACGCAAGTTTTTCAAAGTAACATCCGTTAATGTTTAAAGACATTTCCATACAATAGCAATCAATCTCTTGCGATAGAGAGATCAACTAATTATCCATCAAAAGAGATATATTTATTTTGATATTTTTGGACCAAAGCGAATAGTTTCTCTCTATTCTCTCTATTCCTTTCCACGACTGGATGATATCCTGCACGTTGATTAAAACTCGATCTAATCAACTAATTGCGACATTGAGACACAATGTATCTGCAAGTGACTGAAACTGACTGGCCGGTTTTTCAGTCTGCTGCGTTTTTCGTTAGCAAACTGAGGGCTATTTCTCTCTCTCTCTCTCTCTCTCTCTCTCTCTCTCTTTCTCTCTGTTTTTTACGGCACGAATGCCTGCGGTTTTTATCTATTATTAAAGGCAGGGCGCGGCTGTACGCACGGCTGTGCCTCGGCATGCCACCATCCGTTTTGCTGCCTATACTGTCGATTGGCAGGTTAAACAACGATCGAGATTTCGCAAAATTTCTCTCCACGGCGCTGAATATATTCAAACAGCTGGAATCGACAAAATTCTTGCATTCTATCGACTTTCCGCCAATAATGATCTATATTACATTCTGTTGGCACCATGTGTGTTGTTGACCAAATAAGTAAATAAATCTTTGAATCTATCAGTGAAATCGTTTGTACGTACAAAGTCATTGTATTGTACAAAGATGAAAACTCTGTGGATTGTGAACTTTTGGATTATTCCGTCGCTTTGGAATGCCAAGTATATTGAGCCAAGATGTGCGAGAAGAATAGAGGTCAGCTTCCCTTGAATCGCGACGATTAATAATGTAACCATTCGAATCCTTGTTTAGACGGACACCTATCGCCTGTCATAAATCCCTTACTTTGGATTCACTCGACGTTCACCTTCGACACGTACGCGATGAGAATAGCTCGCTGTAGCTGATCGCTGTAGCAATCTTCGTTCCATCACTCCAAGGTATTGACCATGTTGCACGATAAAATCGCTGCGAGGATGCTGCCAAGTGTACTCGTACTTGTTGAACGTTGTGTCGGACCGAGGGTACTCGGTTAACTCGGTTAACTCGGTTAACTCGGTATTCGCGACAACACTCACTCCACGTGTAGGCGCGGCCATCCTATTTACGAGGGCACGCGGCCACCCCCGAGCAACCCCGATCAACATCTTCAGGGACGTAACTTTCTCTACAACGTCCACGGGTCTAATGTCGATCGCTATCCTTTATTCGTTGAACCAAATTTATTCTTTTTGGACTCGCAACGACTTTTCTCTTACACGATATACACACACATGTATGTTCTTTCCCACCGCCGAGTGGAATTGAACGGTGACGATATTATATACTTGTTCCGCCAGAATGCAATCAAAGACTCGTTCCTCGTAGCATTCGATTTTGGTTTCCTAGCCAGGGTGTATCTAGGAGGGGGGGGGGGAGAGAGAGATGCAACTGGTGCCTCGTACAAACACTAGGAACGATACTGACAGTGAGACTGTGAGCTGTAAGAGTTGGCGCATGCGTCTATTAATCAATAAGAGA
This sequence comes from Vollenhovia emeryi, assembly GCF_000949405.1. Lineage (NCBI taxonomy): Eukaryota > Metazoa > Arthropoda > Insecta > Hymenoptera > Formicidae > Vollenhovia > Vollenhovia emeryi. Next base: position 56,415 of record NW_011967185.1, on the reverse strand, counting down.
CACAACACCCCCTTTGTCGTGACCGGCTGTCAGATAAAAATTTTTTTTAGAATAAAGATTATCATTCGCAGGATAAATGGAGGTAATTGAGAGAGTTTTTCGGGAGGTTGATCCTATCAGCTCGCTTACCACTCATTAAAATAATGACGAATCGCGATCATTTGATTTTTTCCGGCGCAACGTCGAGCGGCACATTTCTCAACGAGACTCGAGCATATCTTCGAGAAGGAAGAAACCTAGAGAAATAAATTTAAATCAGAATAGAAAAATAAGATGATCTGTTATACATTGAATCACTTGTGCCTACACGCATAAACCAGATTTGAATATTCGGACGTACCTTTTCATCATCGGTGTAATATGATCGGGATCTACGCTCTCGAGGTCCACGCCGAAAACGTAGCTCGCGATAGTGCCGACGACAACAACGATAATCGCTCCTATCATGTTGTAATACATGAAGGATATTTGAAAGAGTATCATAGGTTCCTCGCTGGAGTCATCTATCCAGGATGATACAGTAGGCGTCGTCACGCTCGAGAGGGTCTGATTCAATGGGCAACCATCTATCGACGTAGGTAACGCATTGTATTTAATTCTGTTATGTATGGTGTGCCATTGAGCGCCTCCCACCAGCCAAAGCATGCTGATCAGACCGACGTAACCGCCAAACAACGTGCCTCTCGCGTTTGCCCAGGGTACCAGCATTCCTAGCATAAAGAGGCCGAGCAAAGGTCCGTCGGTGATGCCACGCGTACTCACGGCTATTTGGAAGACCGATCCTAATCGTTCGACCAGGAACACCAGACCAACCGAAATCACACCGGCTACCACGACGATGCCCTGAGGCAGAAGAATTTCTAATTAACAAATTAATCTGAAATTCTATTGACATCGCTCACCTTCATTATGTTGGCGGCCATAGCTTCTTTCTCGGGGCTCTCCGGGATCCGCAAATTTATAAAGTCTTCGTAAATGGTGCCGGACACGGTGTTCAAGCTCGCGCTCATAGTTGCGAGCGCGGCGCTCACTAGGCCCGCTAGGAATAATCCCGGAAGTCCTGGCAGATGCCCAGCAACGTCCATCACGTAGTACGGTAGAGTCTGGTCGGTGCGACTTATCGACTGCTCCAACGACAAGATTTGTAATTTTATTGCGTGTGAAAGCAAAGGAATAGAAAAATATATCGTACCTTGGTGAGAAAAGGATCACAGTCATGATACTTGGCAAACATGATTAATCCGGTGAAGACGCAGATCAGTTTGACGACTATCATCCCTACCGCGGTAATCGCGATACCGCTACGTACAAGAGGAGCAGAGAGGATGAGATATACCTTGCTCTTTTGCGGCTTGGCTAAGTAATAAGTATTAGAAGTAAGAAACTTACTGTTTCGCGTCGATTTCTCGAGGCACCGACAGGAATCGCTGCACCGTACCCGGATGAATACCGAGGTGTCCGAGCCATATTACCGTCATACCTACAGCCATACTCCAAAAAGTGTTTCTCGCCAACGGACTCGGATCCATACTGATAAAGGGAGCAATTAACATGTCTCTATGAGATGTACATTACATAATGTAATAATGAAAGCTTACTTGAAGAAAACGAGACGACCGCCTTCGCTGGAGATCCTCCACACTTGCTGAACGCTGCCAACGGACGATATCCCCAGCACGAGAACCGCAAAGAGCCCGCAAACGGTCACGGAAAATTGTATAGTGTCCGACCATACTACCGCCTTTAGGCCACCCTATCAAGTATCAAGTATCTTAAGTGTTGGTGTGAAAAGCAATTAAGAGAGCTGGTTTACTTACAATGCTGGTGTAAAAGATGCACACGATACAAAGCAACGGCGTTATCGCGTGAATACTCAGGTCGCTGACTTGCGCGAAGGCGAGGGCAGGTACGTAGATGACGATGGGCAAGTAGGTGAAGAGGGATATGGTGAATAGCGCCGAAGAGAGAATTCTCACCGATCTGGCGAACCTAATCTCCAGATATTCAAAGGTGCTAGTTAGTTGCAGCTTGTAGAACACAGGTAGGAAAAGGTAAGAGGTAACGACGGCAGTGAGGATCGATGTGACGACGCACGCCGCATACTGGCTCCCGTAATGGAAAACCTCCGTGGGTATACCGAGCAAGCTGATACCCGAGATGTGGCTAAATCCAGTAAGTGAGGTGTCAGTTATTCGAGTACGCGAAGGAAGAGAAAATTTGACAAAAAAGGAGTCACTGACCTAGCGATGATGCTCATCGCGACGGGAAAGCATCCCATCCGTTTACCGCCCAGGAAATACTCCGTTGTGCTGTCTTGCTTGCTAAAGAAGCCAAAGTACACGCCGATGAGAACACTGACGAGCAGCAGCAGGCTGAAGAGCGTGTAGTCTAGCCATCCGAACACGAAGCGATCCAAATTTCCCGTTTGATTAAACGGGATGCCAGTGGCGAGAGGATTCTCCATTGTCTCCTCTTGAGAGAACGAATCGACCCTTTCTTCTACGCCCTACGGAATACTGGCCGGATAGCGCGACATCGCATTACATATAACCGTCCTTCCCCGTTTCATCTGGCGTAAGAAACGAGGAACAAGACGCAATCTCTGATGCTGACTTGTAAATGTGTCGACGAGCGTTATAATTCCTTACCGTGAGAGATTAATTTACAACCGGCACGTACGTGATAATGTGTGCACGGGATCTGATAATGAAAGCTATCGACTGGAGAATGAAGCAGAGATCTGGGGAGAAAAGGGGGAAGAGAAGAGAGTGATGAACTGTATTTATTATGCTAAAACCGACGATCGAAGCGGGATCGAAAGGCCGAATGTTACACGACTTGCTAACGTAACTTTTGTCAACTTGATTATATTTATTGAATCGCAGCTACACCTATACATGTACATATAAATTTTGATATAGATTCGAGTAGCAAAATAACTTATAAATGCGAGATCTGTCGTACGTGGTCCTTCCAATTTTATTTCTTCTATTTACACATGTATAATACGATCCTACGGAATTTTCCGAGAGAGAATGTATATATTTCAAATCTAGTTTTCTCAAACTCCAATCGAAACGAATCCAAACAAAGATATCCTTGGCAAAGATAACGACTCGGACGCCTGATATCACCATAGCAAGATTGGCGATAAGAGCGGAAAGAACCAAGCGAAGATTCGGCTCGATGACGCAGCCGACGAGAGCAGTCCGAATCGAAGACCGACGCTTCTCCGGAGATGCGCTCGCAGAATGGAATTGCGAGGTGAAATCTGCGCGCATTGCCGCAGCGGAGCCTCCCAGCCTCCCGCATCGGCGTCTCGCGAGCCCAACAGCAGGATGTACTGACCGTTCCAGTTGACGCCCAGCTTAGCCTGCAGTCGCAATGTCGAGGGCGCCTCGATGGCGCGAGGTACGCAGCTTCTCGGCCGAGCAGCGGCGCTACAACGCGTGGATACCTTGGCGTCTCCAGGAATCAAAATGCTCTCGGCGATGTGCAGATCTAGCTCCGTGGTACCGGCAAGGATGCTCGAGGTTTTCTGGAGAAGGGGCTTTCTGGTAGAGGCCTCGTGCCTCCAATCGTCTCGCAGCATCGCCGCGAATCTCGACCGAACTATGGGCTGCTCGTCTCGCAAGAGTCGATGAACGCCATCAGTCAGCGATCTTTCTACCCATTCATCCGTTACATCTTTCGGCCTATCGGTAACGCTCCTCCTGGCCAAGGACCTCGACACCGAGGAGACATTGAGGAAAGTCTTTCGATCGACTTGTTCGTGACGTCTTCCAGCTCGCTGAACGTAACTTCCGGCTGCGGTTATCGCGTACAGAAACGTCGAGCATTGTGGATCGTCGTAGTAGTCCCATCGACCGGTCCACAATCTGTCTCCCGAATGTATCTGAAATTGACGTCTCGACCAGATACCGCCCTCGGAGCTCTCGCAGCTCTCGCTGTGCCAATAACCTCCGATCAATGCGGGCAGAGCCGCCGTCTGATGGAGAAGAGGTGGGCTCAACTCGGTGCTCCGAGACACGCCGCTGCATATCGGACAGCCGCTCGCCTGTAACGTCGATTACGCGAGAACTCGCAGACACGAACGAAAGAGTTGCAAAGATTCGTAACGAAAACGTACCGTGTCGGCGCGGACCATCGGTGTGGACTGTAAAGATGTCGGTTTGTAACTCCAACGAGAGCGAACGTTGGCCGTGGGGCTGGCTAGAAAGAGTTGGAATTGTGGAAGCTCGTGGTACCGATTAACGCTGGATGAGCGGAGCAACGACTTCCTTTGCACCCTTAGGAGTCTCAATTCGGAGAATTCGATCCCGAAAGGTTCTAAACAGTTGATACCGAGTCGCCTCTTTGTAGACGAGTGAGCTTGCAGAGAATTGTAGATCGGACCTTGCCACAGTGGCGTCGCCGAGCTGCGTTGCTGCTCGTAGTAAACCACTTCGGGAACGTAAGGTCGCCATTTCGGCTGGGGACCGCAAGTCTGGTTCAATCTGTGTCCAAACTTGCGAGCCACCTGAACAAATTTGTCAATTTTCAGTAGATGGCCCGATCGATTTGGAATATCTAAATACCTGTCGATTCAAAGGCACAATGTTGATGGCATCTACGTGAAATCTCGTTTCGGTAGCGCCAGAAACGACGACGGATGATCCGAGCAACTTGACGGAGCCCCGAATTGTAACGGTGTGCGTCGCTATGCTGCACGACTCTTCGGCGTAATGATAACGTAACAGGAGAAATGTGCCGTTTTCGAAAAATGTGTATTTCTTCATTATATATACCGGGCCAGCTCGTACTTCGCATCTGCAACAAAGGATCATAATTTCTCTTTTGACAAATATTCAATGAAAACATATATTTATTATTAACGCATTATTATGCAGAAAAGGAAAACAATCACTCTTGAGACAGCCATGTGGAATACAATCTGGAGGGACTGTCGTCCACGATTGTCTCAAGGTCCTTCCGTTCAATCTCCTTGATGGCCGCTTCGCATTGCGCCAACGAATTTACAGATTCCGAATCTCTGGTCAAGGCGTGGCTCGCTGTAAAACAAATGTAATAATTCACTTGTGACGAGAATGAATGTTGTCTATCGACAAGAAGGGGATTTTTGCCCGGATCTTCAAGTTACAAAAAGTTACAAAAAGTTACAAAAAGAGAATAGGCAAATGCGTAATAACAATTTGTCAGAAAGAAAATTTTCGGTTTGATGCCTACGTACGTTTCTTCAGCTGCAATAAAAAGGAAGAGCAATAAGATTTGTCACACTGATAAAATTTCAACTCGTTTGATCAGAGACACGTAAGGCAAGTGTTAATTGTAAGAAATGATGCGAGAAAGAGTACGCTCTCTCACGACTATTTAACATTCGATCGACGTGCAGCGTTTCTCTGCGATGAATCGCGATGGTCGGCGATTGATATTCCACGTCTGTACGTTGGAACTTGCGACTTGACAGCGATTGATAATGCAACGGTGTTGGTAACGACTTGACAATTTCGCGAGACTGTTTGTTGCGCGATTTTACACTTTTTTTCTCGAAAAAAATGCAAGAAATATATTATGTCATCTAAGAAATATAGGCTGTCTCAGGCACATGTGCAACTTGTTCCCTCCCTCAAATACTTGCGAATTCTACAACACTCTGTATATAACATGATATATTCTTTACGAGATCGCCTTTGGAAAGAGCCTACGATTACATTTCTTTTTTTCAATTCAAATACAAGATATTGAATATCTGATTGTCGCACTTGACACATAACTTACTCATTGACAGAACAGCGATGAAGATTATAGGTAAGGCCATTTTTTCCTCGTTTCGGCGATCGTTGGTGAAACATTAAACGCACATTTACGCATTTACGTGAGCGGAGTAGATCAAGTACATCGCCTTGGTCGGAAATGACTTCTTCTTCGGATCTCTACCATCTATCAATCTACCCCAAGTTTATATAGCCTTGTCCCCACTCTAGCGACTCTCGAACCGGCCAAGTCTCGAGCGCATCCAGCGTTCGACACATTCTCATTCTCCCCGAGAATCTTGAACCCTGCTGCGAGGGATAGATTTATACAGCGATCCCACTCGGTGGTACAAGGCCCCACTGAGAATCAGGATGAATCAAACTCTTGGCAATATCTGTATAAACCATGCTGAATTTAAATGACTCCGATGTCTCTGTAAAGTCGAGTTCAACGGTCAAGCGAATACAATAATATAATATATCGACGTGTGTACATTATCGGTAAAATTATTATGTATTTTACTTAGTATACGCCGCCGCTACCGCCGTGTACATTAATCTCGTCTGCCACTTTGACCAGTTTGACCAGTGGGCGCGTCTTCATCCCTATTTATAAAAGGCCTGGCATTTCGGTAGAGCGAACCGCGCTCCACAATGACCACAATGTCCACAATACCTCTCCCACTCGGTCCATCGGCTTTGACTAGCTTTCCCGATTTTGATCTCTTTATTGATCGTGTTGTGTGCGGTACACAGTCGTTGGTCGGGGGTCGCAGACTACGATGTTACTATGTTATGTACGGTGGGTGGTCGGACATCTGCAAGAACACGCATCTGCCTTCCGATGAATCCGATGTCCGAACTCCGAACTCGGAAATTCCGAATTATTAACGCTTGACGCTTACATACATCGTTTTCAACGCTAATTTATAATTTCTCTTCGAAAGACCTAGAACTTGGTGCGCATATTTGCCATATTTGCGTGCACCGCTCGCCGGTCGCCGCGCGCAAAAGAGATTCTTTTGCTTTTTATCAATTGTTGAAATACAAAAGTATACATATATCGTAATATTGCGCGAAACTTGGAGCGTAGTCTTACACGGCTGGAAATGCAACTATTTTGCTACGCATCTTTCGACACTGCCGATAATGTAAATTTTATCGGCAGAGTCGGACAACGTAAACGGGCCCCGGCGTGGTCAGGTTAGAAGAGGTTAGAACGGCGACTTGCGACAGTTGCGACCTTGCGACCTTACGACGGCAGGCACGTGCTCGATGCTCGATCCCTTGTAACGTACAGCGGTATCCATTTCAAGTAGCAATCTAAAAGCAGCTCTACATGTTAGAATGGCCAAACTCAGTTCGTACTACACGCTGTGTCCACTCATCGATCAGCAGAGTTTGCTGGGCGTTGAGAGGGACAAGGAGACGGGCTCCGCGGTAGTCACTCTCGGCAGGAATATAGTGATACGATACAAGGTTGTATTTTCAACCAACTGTTGCTTTCGCTTGATCCTTGACGATATTGATCCTTTCCAGCTACAAGACCTTAAGCAGATCAGCAGTTGGTCCAGCAAGGAAAGATTGACGACGCAAGTCATCTACGACAGGTCCAAGCAACGTTACGTCGCTGCCTTTAACGAGAGAAAGATACGGGTTTGGTCGGAAGAGGAGGCAGACCTGAACAACGTCAAGGGATACAAATTCCCCTCGCCACTATACGCTATACTGCCGTGTGGCGGCTCGTCGCCCATTCTCGTCCAGCAAAACGGTGCTACGGCTTCCCTGGAATGGGCCCTTGCCAACAGGAAGACGTGGACGAGCAAGGGTATAATTAAGCCTAGGGAGAGATTGTTGGATTGTCAGTTGATCCATGTAAACGGAAAGACGAGCTTGTTCTGCTTGACCAGAGTGGAGGAGGTCTACAACTATGTGGTCGTTGGATTGGAGGATGCGACCTGCTTGGAGAAGCCCGACACCGTCAGGAGGATAGAATTGATACGAAAGTCCGAGCAGCTCACGGGACACGTGTTGATACACCACAAGAACGATGCGTATCTCCTCACTTTATGTACGTCCTTATTTCCTCTCGTTCTTCATACATTTCTCTTTTGCTGACTGACGTCTCGTCTCATTTCAGGGTCACACGGCAGGCTGTACAGTCATCCTTTGACGGGAACGTCTTCCGATTTCGAGTCGAGCAGATTAATCAGTGTAATTACTAATGTCAATACCAAGTATCCCGCTGTCATGACGCATCTCGACGAGACGACCATAGCGATTTACGGCGCTGATGTCACGGACGAGGGGGCGATACTCATGATATACAATGTACAATTCAAATCGGCGCAAGCGGTGCAAAAGCTCAAACTTTACACCAACGATGCCAAGCTCTGGAAGGTGGAGGACAAATTATTGCTCGCGGCCAATAGACACTTGGCCGTTGCGCTCTACCACCTCGCGCCGCAAAGGATAGCCGCCATGTTGGGCTCGTCTTTACGTTTTAGTAGCAGCACCGATAACGACATCGTCGTGATACAAGAGGCGACAGTGGCTCAGTGGGACAAGAGCCAAACGAAATCTTGCGCGAGAATAGGTCGAATACCTTTCAGTATCTCGAAAAAGATCCACTCTTACTTGAACGAGGGCTGGAGCGATGCCGCGATACAGGAGACCTTGATCCCGCTCTTGATGGAATCTGCCGACGTCGCGTCCATCTGTTGGTGCCTCGACACGTTTAGAGATTTACCGGAAAAGTTACTGGTCGACCTTTTGGCCTTTACCTTGACAAGTCCAGATAAAGTATTCGTTCCCCTGCAAAACGGCACGACCGATGCTGCGTCGAGAGCCAATAATCCTTATTCGAGAGACAACTTTCTCGGCAAAGTGTTTAGTGTCAGCTATTCCAGTGTTTCCTTGTTACCTCGTCTCAAGACTGGTTTAACCTTCGACCAAGTACTTGAACTGTTGGAATATTTAATGTGTAAATTGAATGAGGAAACTCACTCGCTCGACGATAACTCACAGCCGAGTGATCAACAGTTGTACGAATGGTCCTGTGTACTTGTCGATTCTCACTATCAACATTATTTATTGTCCCAAGACACGCGCGTTTTGGAGCTTTTCAATCGGCTGGATTCTATCCTAGAAGACCATGTAAGTGTAAACAGTCTCTTCTTTATTACCCTCACTAGCTCAACCGTTGATCCTTTTCTTTTCGTCAGTTTCAGTTTATGCAAAACCTAGCAAACTTGAGGCCTATGATCGACAGGACCCACAATGGAAAACCATTGCGAGCGTCTTCAAAAAGACAGAATAAATTTTACTCCATAGAGGAAATAAAATTTTGTTGATCCATAAACGAATTTGTCTTTTATCCTTGTTAAAAGTGTACTTTAGTATGTGCGTACACAACACGCGCACGCACGCACAAAAGTATTGTAAATGTAAGCGAGAAAAATATAACTTTTTTTTTCAATTTTATGTACAAGATCAATTCTTTCGATAGACCAACACGCCGCACATTTTGTGTCTCCTTTGCGTGTTGTCACGTTAAACGAAAAGTTTAACACCGTAGCAGCGATATTCCCTTTTATTATTGATATCGCAAGTTCTACATACTCGTGTACATCTCTCAACTAGCCAACATAACTGAAATGCTCTCACGGTAAATAGTAAACGGTAAACGGTAAACGGTGCTGCTGTACTCTCATTGCAGTCTACTTCAATTCGTCGACATATGGAACGGTGCATAGATTGCCGATCGCAGACATGGACAATTTTCCGCCAGCAAGTTTTCCGGCAACCTGAGAAAGTATTGAGAGTAAAGAAATGTAACTGTAATAATACCATTGAAAACGTTGAAAAAGTTAAATTGCCCACCGATTTGACTTCAGATGCAGTTATTTTGTCTACTTCCGCAACGAGATTAGACGGTGTGTACATGCGTCCTTTGAAAATTGCTTGCTGTCCCAGGTTTTCTAAAAACGCGGCGTCGTTATCCGCGGCATATAATATTTCAGCTTTCAACGTAGCTTTACCGCGCGCGATATCTGCATCGGAGAGCTTGGGTGACCTCAAGTACGCAGTAGCGGCTTTTGTTACCTGTCGGGTACACAATGCAACATGATGACAATTATCTTGTTATCTTGAGTTGCGTGAAAACTTACGGAGCCGGCGGCACTGGGTACCGAGGACAAAATAAAGCCAAAGAGACCAGAATCGCTGTAAGAAGCATTAAATGCCGAAAGGGCAAATTGGTCGGCGCTCGTCGTTCCAGAGACCGCCTTGTGCAGCGGAGACACGCTGGAGCCCCATTTTACACGGGGACCAGAACCGACCGCTCTCTGCAGCACCGCATAAGCGAGAACGTCCTTCTCCTTGTTAAGCCCTGCTGCTTCAACAGCTACCGCCACAGTGGTCAATTCCGAGGAACGTTCCTTGCGTAGCTCTCCTCCGTGATACTTGGCAGCTTCCACGGTATTGTCTGCCGAGCCTACTTTAAGAGTCGAGGCAAATTGTGTAGCGTCAGATATCGGGACGCCCGTTGCTACGACCGCGCACCCCGAGCCGTTGAACCAGGTATTGACGAAATGTTGTAGCTGTACAAATGCAAAGAGATTTGTCTCCCTCTCCTCTCTCCTGCGCTTCGCGTTTCAATAGGCAACGTTACGTACAGTCTCCGTGCTGATTTTTCCAAGCTGCCTCTTGGGCGAGTACAGAGAGTAGCCTAGTCCAGTGCGATAAGCCGCTTTGTGCAACAATTCCATAACACGTGTTGTCTCGGGTACCATGGACAATTCGTAGCGCAATCTGGGTAGCTGATCGGATATCTCCCATGGTTTGAACACTTGCTGTGTCGCGACATCCTCTAGGAAAGTCAAAGCTTTGCCTCTGTCGCAAACGTTAAACGTTAAACGTTAAAAGTTATTTCACTCCACCGTGTATGGATCTCTCTAAAAGGACTTACAGATTATTCCTCGTAATTTGTAACGTGTACGCGATGCTCTCGCGATCAGTGGTGGCGGTTAAGTTTCCACCAAGTTGTTGGATATTCCTAGTTATTCCGAAGCAAGTTGATCCACATGTGCTCAGACCAGCAGCGATTCGAATATGATGCGTCGCGCCCTGCGTATCGTACGTCTCGTTGCGTGAGCCAGCTCTAGACATTAGCCCAAAAGACATTATGTAATCGTAACATCTATCTACCGATTTACGCAAAATCATTTTCATACCTGAAGACGATTGATACTCGAGCAACGGGACTATGGTTGTCGAGCGCAGCGACCGTCACCTTATTGCCAGATAATACCTCGAGTTCTGCTGTCGCAACGTTGGAACATTGAGCAGCTGCGGCCGCTGCGTAATGCCTCACCTAATTAAGCAAGGTTAAATGGAATACATTTCATTTCTCATCATAATAAAAGAATCACCCGCAGAATTACAAATTATTATTATTAAGCAAGATTAGAGACAACACGTATCGTTGATTTACATAACACCTGTATTACAGAATGAAAGTCAATGGCGAGAGAGAAAAGGTCTCTATGGCTGTTGAATTTGCCGTACCGTAGGACTACGAAGAACGGGCGACCGTACAACGGAACAAGCCATTTCTCCTTGAAATTCCGTAGAAGCGAGAAAGCTCTCACTAGAGTTGACCAGACTGATCAGAGACGGGAGTAGTAGACAGACAGGGCGCCATTGCTGTCATCAGACGAGAGAGAGACATAGACTATATTGACTTTGTCGACCGTCGAACATTGCAAGAGGGGTTCGAGTCTCCGCTAATCTCGCTGCTGCCAATGCTGCCATAACACTATCGCACATTAGCCATCAGAATCACAGAATCATTAGATCAGAAATATATCGAGATCATCGGGCGTCAAATTTTATATATTGTTTGTTGTTGAAGAATCGAAGAGAGAGAGAGAGAGACGAGTATGAATGTAATAATAAATAATTACACGCAAACGACGAGGATGGTCGCCAATATATTGAAGCACGGTAATAACCTTGCAAGAAAGTATGCCACTACTATAGCCGACTACAAAATTACTTGGGTACGACCAGAAAAGCTCTCGCATTTGTCCCTTGAAAGGTCTGGCGATCAAGGGTTAAAAGACGATGTGAAATCATCGGATTTTGGCAAAATATACAACGAGCTACCTGAACTGAAAGAGTAAGTAACTAGGTAGAATCAAGTTGAAGTTGATATTTCTGTGCTAAAATTGCTTTTTTGTTAGTGCCAGTGATATAGTTAAAAAGATGTTTACGCTGCAATTTCTACCTCGTAAAGAAACAGTTGACGTGAGAAGAGACAAGATTTTGCAATTGGTGAAAAGGCATAGATTAGATCGGAAATCGCCAGAAGCTCAAAGTAACGTAGCAATGTCTAATAAGAAGCTTTCTAACATCTGCTATATTCTTGTGCTTTTCAGTCGCCATTATGACCAGTGACATATATCAGTTGCGAGAATATTTAACAGAATATCCCAGGAACACGGCCATGAAAGTCAAATTGGTCGAGACAATTGCGAAGCGAAGGAAAGTGCTGAAATACTTACGACGATGGGATTACAGACGTTTCGAGTGGGTCTTGGAGAAGCTCAATTTGGTTTACAAGCCGGCACCCGAGTGAGAGCTTTAACTAAATTGCAATTTCTCAACTTGCTAGCACCTTGCTAGAATGATTATTCTTTTTGACAGACTTCCACATCAGATTACTAGGAAGGACTCCTTACGGCGATTAACGGCAAAGCATTGTGACAAACTTGTACAAGAGAAATTGGATGCATACAAAAGAGAATTGAAACAACTGCAAAAGGATTTTTATATAGAGAAGGCGGAGAAGCTTGCGTTTATCAGAGAGGAAGAACTAGCCTGTGGATTACAAGCGTCGGTGAGCCAAGAGGATATCGCATGCGCCAAGCAAAACGCGGAGAGATATCAAACTTCGTAGTATCGTTAAGGGTGTAATTTTGAGAGAATACAAAACATTTCCTTCTATCTCATCGATTCCTTAATATCTATTACCGGCCGAGTTTCTCGATCTACGATCGATTTCAATAGAGTTTCATTTGTTCGTCACGGAGGTCGCGCCTTTGTAGATCTCTCTCTTTCTCTTCGATTCGATCGTCGTAATCGCCAATATGTATGCATGTATTGTACACATACGTAGAGATCATTTGGAAAAATGATCGCTTTACGACGTTTTCGCGATGGCACTCGATCACAAATCTTATGTAAAACCTTATGTAAAACTCTTGGAAATATTGTCAATGTTTCAATGGAAATATTTCAATGGAAAACGTTCGAGTTCTCTCATTTACATATCTGGTATATCTGTATCTCACGATTACGTATTATTAATGTGCAACATTGCGCTTTTTTGTGGGTTGCTTGGGAAATTGTGGCGAACGTCAAGCGAATTCACTCGTCCCTTCGATGAAAGCGTGCATTCGCAAGGATAAAGATGTTCCCATGCGAGTTTACTAACTGCGCAATCGCATATCGCATCGCGCGGCGCAATAGGCCAGCAAAAATGCAAGTGAATGTTCGCGCGGTATATATAAAGAAGAGTATCGCGTAGGATGCTGCAATTCTCGTAATCCAACTATCCAACAGCCGGGATCGTCTTTCGTCTTTCAACTTTCAACGTCAGTCATATCTTTTTCGCGCGTCGCGGAGAAGTGGAAAAGTGTGTATACGTGTGTGTGTGTGAGATTGTCCACCAACAAAGGTCTTTGCTCTCGTGCGATGTTTCTCCCTGTGTACAAGTATAATTTCCAACAAACTATCCGTAGTATGGTCAGTATTGCAAATAATATTTCAAAATGTTTTGCTCATAATTCGGGATTTTTGATATCTCGTCTCCAGATATTTCTTCTCTGCGTCTCGCTGACAATCAGCTTTAGTCGAGGAAATCTTCCTCATCGAGGGTAAGTGATGTAAAGAAAAATTTATCGAGTTAGGAGAGCCTATAATATATATACTCGCGATAGATCACTCGGCAACTCGAGGCACGCCTTCTCGTGCGCACCTCTCGATTCGGCGTCGTCTACAGCCCCAACTGTCGCGTGTGCCGAACCTGATGGACCTGATGAACCGACGACGACTCCTACCTACGTTAAAGTGTCAGCGCCTTTGTTATACAAGCCTTTACCAAGGACATCTTCCCTGGTATACGTTGCACCGCCCATCGTGAAATCCGCCTCAGCTGTCGTGGCTACCGAGCCCAAGACGTTGGAGAAAGATGTTCGATATATGGTAAAAACTCATCTCTACTAAATGCCGTTTCTTTTGTCAACATTGAATTTTTATCTCATTGTCAAGGCATATCCCAAGTATTCCTTCAATTACGGCGTGATCGACGGATATACCGGCGACTCGAAATCAGCCTGGGAAGAGCGAGATGGAGATACGGTCAGAGGCGAATACTCGGTGGTTGAAGCGGATGGAACTATCCGCACAGTCTCTTACACGGCGGACGATCGTAATGGCTTCAATGCGGTTGTGACTAGAAGCGAGCCTCCGATCAACGCGAAATCTGCAGTTGATGTCAAAACATTCGTACCTATTGCCATATTTGCTAGGGACAGGCGTAAAATTCTATTCAAACCGTAATCTCTCCTGCTTCTTTTCACGTGCGAAATATCTCCTTTTATTTCCTCTCCTTTATACTTTCCATAGGTTTTTCTGCTTCCTTTTTTCCTTTGCATTCTATTGATACAATTTCACTCTTGTATACATTATACATTGAATATATCAACTTCTTTTTACCTTTTGTCGTCTACAGCTCCTTTTATCCCTTTCACCAATATATTCACCTTATTTCTTCATTCCGTTGGTACGAAAGGATCATAAAACTCGGGGATACATGGAAAATCTCTTTTTTTATTCTTCAACTATTAACTATTATTATTCTTATCTATTTTATTATTTATTGTTCGCATACGTAAAGACCGTTCGGCAATTCGATATAACGTTATCTCCTAGTGTTGATAATTAAATTTAATTAAAACTTTGAGTCGATATATATTGTATATATTTCGTGGAATAAGCCATTTTATTAAAAAAAGTGTGCATGTGTATATAGAATTACATACAATTTGCAACTTGTTAAATCAGTTGAGCTTTACACGCATTTTTCAACACATGTGTTCTCATGAATACGTCTTCTATTTTAATACTGTTTTCACAAAAGTTTTCAACACACGCACACACGCACACACACGCACACGAGAAACATTTACATAATTGTGGAATGTGTGTGCTTGTCACTATTATACATATACACACGATACAAAAATCAGATAGTTTCAGACAACTTGTGCAACGTGAAATGTGAATTAAGATTATAAGTGTGTGAGAGAGAGAGAGAGAATTGTCATTTATGAATAAATGTAAATAACACAATGTCCGTGTAGCTATCACTTAATAATACAAGAAATAATGAATATTACATGTCTCATTAACGCATAGATAATATATCAGAGTTTCTACCTATTCCTAGCTCTTTTATTGCTATTCTTTTTCGCACTATTTCCAGATTTATTTTTATTCGAGTCTTTGCTATTACTGTGACATTCTTTGATAGGTGTGGTAATATGTTCTAAATTTCCATTGGACATTGATCCATTTGTAAATTGAATCGAAGCATTGTCCGAGCTATTAAGAGCGCCACTATTTTGGACATGTCCAGATTGAATAGAAGTATGAAGATTTTTCCCACTAGCCTCTTTGTTATTGTTGGAAGGAATCGCATTTGAATTGCCAAAGTTGCAATTGTCCTCGCTGCCACTATTTCCAATCTGAGACTCTGATTCGCTGTATCGTTCAACTGGAAGCAGGGATCTCATATTAACGGTATAAAATGCATACAAATGGGGAGAAAGCAAGCAGTGCAAAATAGATATATCGATCGCAGATGGAGATATGCAGGTGCATAAGCGAATTCCTCTCCCACGGTGCATCATCTCTCTCATATCGTTGTAATAAATTTGTATCTTGAGATACATGCAGTGTTACTTGGAGATCAAGAGGAAAATGAGGAAAATGAGGAAAATGAAGAAAGAAAAAAAAATAGAAACTAATTCTACTGGAATAACTAATCGCTCGAGCATCGCTGTCACACATAAACTCAGTCTGCATTAATAGTGATACTCAATGAAATTGAATGCAACTTTAGTTTTCCCGTAGCATCGGATAGTAAAAACCCGTGTTCTTTCAGACGTGAAGCAAACAACGAGATCTCATAATGTGCAGATGTATTCTATTTATAAGACAATAATACAATAACACAATATCAGGGAATAATTTGAATTAAATGAAAACAGCTAGGAAACATATTTATAAAACTGAAAGTGCTATTATTTCTACAGAAAGGAGAATAATAAAGAAAAGTGTACAAAATATAAAGACAGTATTTTTATAATCATGAATATCCATTCAGGTCCTTACTTTTTTCTTGCGTATTCTCAACGAGTCCGCTAACCGCCTGTAAGAAGATAACATCGTGTAGAAAAGAGAATGTACACATGTTGCGCAAGAGTCAGTTGATACTTACTGCCATGGATGTAATGGAGGATTTAGAAAATAATCTTTCTGCCTCCTTAAATTTCCTGTTACGCTTGTCAGCTTTACTGTTTGTATTTTTATTACTCGCCAAATATCTATCCCAACCTCTTATTATATTTCCATACAACTGAGTGTCTTCCAAATAGCTTCCCTCGAAAGCGTATATTTGACGTTCCAAGTTGGCTAACGTTTCCTGCAAAAAGTCAACCAAGTATTTGTACAACTTGCCTCTTGAAAAGTATAACTCCTAACCTCGTAGCTTGATAAATCACATATACATACGTAGACACACTGTTACGTACACTTAACTGTTGATTATTTATTTAAGTGGAGATGTTAAGAATTTTCCATCTTGCACACGTATAAGCGTGTAATGACATTTTACGTTGTATGCAGGAGAAATCTGTACATGGATACTCACAGCGATTTCGGCTTTACGTTTTACTAATTCCGTCAGCTCCGAGCGCAAATCCACTGGAGATTTCGTCGACATGCTTTCAATTTGTGGATAATCGTTTAAATGCAGGCTATAACATGAATAAAATTGGGAAATACAGAATGAAATCGATCCGATATTACAACGCTCCAAATAACCAGGTATATACACAACAATAACAGCCAAGTTTGTTCAGCATTGCCAATGTTGTCACGTAAAATTTAGTTTTATTTGTGCTAGAGTTCACTTCTCTTGAGAGAGAGCGCCCTCTGTGGACATTGAAAACGTCGACACCAACTACGTAGCCGATCTCCACGTTTGGGGGCTGAGCGGATAACGCAGATTGCTAGGCGGGAATATTAATTATAATTATTATACAGGGTGTCAGATTCGATATGGACAATCCCAAAGATTATAGTAGATTGGGTTAAACTGAGAAGAAAAGTTATATAAAATTTTACAAAATC
>NW_011967185.1:29862-38087 GCF_000949405.1 Vollenhovia emeryi | reverse complement strand
CCTGTATGTATATTTTACTTTATTACGCATCATTACCTACAACGCAAGTTATTTTTTACCACCCGAATGAGATTAAACAATTGCACAGTGTAACGTTATACCGGCGCGGCTGTTACATTTGCTCGATTTTGGTTGGTTAGCCAACTGTAGATCTTTAATTACCGTTATATTGTACCGTTGCGAATGCTATTTAACGGTAGAACGCGCAGAAAGGGAGAGAGAGAGAGAGAGAGAGAGAGAGAGAGAAAATCTATTTTACTTCTTATCGAATTTAATTGGAGCATATACATATTAAATTACGCGACAATCTTTTATAACAATCTGCAATTTTACTTTTACTTCTTTGTCATTTCTCATGCTCAGCTTTTACGGCCGTGGCGAGCGTTAAGAAAGAATTTAAGCAGCTCTTAAGTTTCTTTGTATGAAGAAGCTAAATAGGATTTCGAATGTAATATAATTTCCTATAACGGAATAATAATATATTATAGATTGTCTTTGCTATTACGTTATATGCTTGGCACTAGATACCATTCATTCATAATCGAGCTGACTAAATTATCTAGGATGAATTTGATGAATTGGAGAACCAATCGGAATGCAGCGTTTTAGACCAGGTGACTTAAGATTACATTATTGTAAAATGACGAATGAAAATAAATTATTATACGTAAATTTCTAAATAAAGAGTATGAATACATTTTGACAATTTTATACATATAAGTGATGATAAAAACATCATTAACAACATGTTATCTACAAGTGAACTAGATGAGCCTAGCCGCCACATAATTTTTAAATCATCTGAGCACAACACTGTCAACATGACATTTTTTGCAATTACATATAGGTCACTGGATCACACACGCGTAGCAGTTTTAACCGCGCATCAACGACTGCATTCTCGAGTCTCAAGCGAGTGTCGAGAGTATGGAGAGAAACGTTGCGAGAGCGTGACCAAATAACACCTGCGTTCGATCAAATCGACTCGCGGAACAAATATGCTTTTGAAAACATTTGTTTTTTTCTTTCGTAATAACATACAAAATGTAACTTTGATATTTCAATCTTGTATAGTATATAACACGCACAAGTTATACTAGAAGAAAATCAAGTTTCCTTGGCGAGAGAAATTGTGTATTAATGCAGAAATATTAAATATTATGTTATCTTAAGAAATAAGTTAGCATTACGAGTTAGCATTACAATCTTACCGATATCGGTAACGATATCTCGAAGCAACTGCTGCGGATTGACGAGGTAGGAGGCCAGTTTTAGTCTTCGGAGTATAAATGAAGGACAATGACCCAATTGTGTGCAGAACGTTGTTGTGCTTCCTCGATGCTCACCGTGCGCGCAATTCATATTTGATTATTTGTAACATTATTAATTACAACAACTATGTTAAATTTGTTTCCTTATCGAGGTAGATTTTAAAAAGAGCGAAAAAAGGAAAAAGAAAACAGTGCAGTTTTGCATGTTGCAGCCGACAACAAGTTAAATTATTATTAAATTATTATGAAGGTAAGGTACATATTGTGCAACAATTTATCCAAGTGTTTATCCAAGTATACAAAAGATCGAGTTTGATCCAAGTCGTTATGGGATTATGGAATTATGGGATTATGGGATTATGGGATTATGGGATTATATGGGACGGTAACGTTACATATATGATGTGTCGTTATATTAACGCTATATTAACGACGTGTGTAAAATTAATCGTCATAAAACTTAAAAAATAAAATTTTGCAAATTTTTTAACAATGAGTACGAGTGGTGTGAAAAGTTGAAATATCGAGATAAGGATTACATCAAATCGAAATACGATATTAATTTCAAAGACAGTTTTCGCATTTTCACGTACATCTTCAATTCTTCTCGCTTTTCCCTGGCGAGCACCAATGTGGCACAATGTCCCACATTTAGCTCGCACTAACGATCCGTGGCAATTTTCTCTTTGGTTTTACGAGTATAAAGCGGGTATGACATGGTCCAAAGAGCCACATGTAGAGATCCTAAAGTTCCGTCTTTACTTTCTTTGCGTCTCGAGAATAATATTATATCTCTCTCCCCCTCTCTGTTTTCCCGTTTCTCAATGGGAATGGGAACAAGTGAGAGAATCGCTTTGATGTCGAATACGCTATCGGTAAATCACATTGTAGACAACTAGTTGGATTTGTTGGCTCCTCGCCGTGTGTATCTGTCTTTCCGAAGCGAAGAATAAGATTAGAAGACCGTTATCTCCTGCACCGTACGCTCCTACGGTGATGTTAAAACAGCCTCGGCCTATCAATCCAAGAATATCTATGGGAAATGCCATTCATATCGGTGCTGGTTTGTCTCATCAAAGAACCTTGCAAATACCTTACAAGTATGCCAATTACAGGTAAAAATGTTATACACACTCTTTCTTTCTTTAGCTCCATCGGCTACATGCATTCATTTTCAATCTCATTTTAGAATTCGCCGGCCGATATACAATGTCTTGCCGACTAGCTGGAAAAATCAAATTCCAATGCGAGCAGTATCCCTCAACAATCGTCCAATTTTGCCACAACGGGCTACCATTAAAGAATTTTACTCTATAAACAAGGTGCCGGAATACAGTCCGGAATACCGGCCGGAACTAGTTGCTTTGCCAGCAGCTACTCACCGAGGGGGTGTCGACGACGACAGAGGACCCATCCACACGATTCCGGCGCCAAAATTGACTCCAGCGGATAAGCCACCGATACGATACGACACCGCCAATTTGGCCAATACGCCCACCAATTTCCAAGATATCGCGGACCACCGAGCGTACTCGAGCGATTACCATACATCACAAGCACAAAGTAAGTAGACACTTTCATGGCAAATTTTCCTTTTCGTTTCTACAGTTACACACACATGGTTACAGATCCCACAAGAACCATCTTTGGATTAGCCACTATTGGCAGTGGTTTATCGCCGCAGGAAATTACGCCGCAACAGAATCAATATCAAGTTACGGAAAACAACGAAACTGTCCAGCCGGCCATCCTTCGACCACAGGATTTAGATGTAACGAGGCTGTACTCGATTATAATAAATAATCCGCAGCCCTCCAACGAGCTTTTTGCAAATCATCCGGTTAACTCGGATACTCGGAGTGTTGTAGGCTCGAATGCGCAATTTGGTCAGTCAAGCGCAAACCTGCCAATGCAAACGAATCTTCATAGTTCCCTAAACGTCGGATTTCCTCTCACCGCCGTTCCGCAGGCACCGTACACCGCAGACACCGCAGACACCGTAGCGCAGCAAGACCTACCAGCGGACCTTTACGTAGGTCATCCGGCTCCAGCAGGGCCACCGTTGTCATCTTCGCAACTCTACAATCTCTTGAATAATTTCCCGCATCAACTCGCGGAGCGGTATACAGCAGGTAGAGTACAACTATTTCCGGTTGGATCAGTGCTGTCACGTACATTCCATTACAAGTCCATTAATGCACGATAGTTGTGATTGGCGAATTAATTGCAATTCAACCTGAAATCTTTATTCAAGTCGAGGCAAGACTAGAAGAGAGATGCTAGAATAAAAGTTATACTTTTAGATCAGCAACGTATCCTTCAACAGCAACAACTTGGCCAAACACTTGAATCGGAGCAGGCAACAAGCTTCTCTCGACCACAAATGCATTCCTTCAATTATGACGAACAGACTAACCAGCTACAACGGCGACAGCAGCAAATCTTACCCGATCAAGATTACGCTTCGGAAAGTGTCACGGCAGATTATAATCTCGATCCAGAGTCTTCGGTAGACATACGTGACCAACAACTTACATTTCCTACAGGTAACGTCCAACAATCTGAAAACAATGTTGAATACGGAGAAATGAACCATCAGAGAAATCCGACCATGTATTTCGATAAGGTCGTCGGCGATAATGCCGTATCGACCAGATTTTATACGACACTCCCCAACAGAGAAGCTGCTGAGAAATTAGCCGCGCTGGCCGCTGCCGGTAACGTCAACAGTCGTCTCATTGGCCAGCTTCGGCAACAACAGAAGAAAGATGTGCGGAAGAACGAAGCAATACCGTTTAATCATAAGAACGATGACGGCGATGTCGTAATTCAACACAGTAAAACGACACGGTTGCAGATCGATCAACAGCAGAAACCAAAGTCGGAGCAGAATATGAAAACCAGTCAGCAACACCACCGTAGACAGACTGAAAGTTACAACCAACGAAATAATGAAAAGTCACCTCTGCAAATTACTGTGCCTGACGAAAGTGATTACATTACGAACGATGACGAGCCAAGTAATGTGAGGAAAGATGATACTGGAGACTTGGAGTACGAGTATGAAAATGAAAATGAAGACAAGGAAATTGAACATGTGCAATCGGCGACTTTGCTCGATGGAAAAACAACGTCGTATGACAATGATCCTGGTATTGAGTTTGGCAGTCGTTTGCGTTCTTAAATTAGACAACTGGAAGCAAATATTGTCGAACGCGCATATATATATATATTACTAAAACAAGATGGTATTGTAAATTAATAATTTATTTAAGATTATGCTGCGTGTGAGAAACGCGTGAAAACGTGCGTGCATGTTACGAGACGTATGTATTGATAATCTTTGATTGTAAAATTTCACTCGTGCCGCTTTGAATATCGCGCATCATCGTTTGGTAAGGACATATGTAATACGGGTAAATCAACAATTCCGAGAGAGAGATAATACTTCAAGTACAAATTAGTTTATTAGATATTTCATATCTTTAACTTGTTTTCTCTCGCCTTGCAAAACCTTGGCAAAATTTACAATTGTTTTTATTAAAAATTGTTATGCACTGGCAAATGCTATTTACAACAGATGCCTCTTGCACAGGACGCAAAATTGGAAGGGTAACTCAACTGTACTATTAATTTTTTTATTACTATACATTTGCAAAAACAAAAAGGTTACTCAACTTTCTCAACGAGCCAACTTACACGCTAGACTCTTGTCGATTCACACGAGTTAAAATCTTGTAGGGAAATAAAACTTGTAGGGAGAAAAATGCTACTACAAGTCATCTATAAACCATGGCCTACCGTTATTCACGAGCCGTTTCGTGAGAATGTCACAACCAGTCTCCGTTACTAAAAGCGTATGTTCAAATTGCGCTGACCATTGACCATCCAATGTAACGGCGGTCCAATTGTCGGGCCATGTTTCGTCCTTCCATGTACCTTGGGATATCATTGGCTCGATTGTGAAGCAGTGTCCGGGTTTCATAACACCTACCGCTTTATTTTCTAGATAATATCAATATATACTATAACTTTTCCATTCAAAATGTATCATTCTTCACTCACTTTGGCTGAAAGCTACTTACTGGCATAATGCGGCACGTTCGGCGCGGTATGAAACAAACGATGAATTCCATGGCCGCAGTAGCTACGGACGACGCTGAGACCATGCGCTTGCGCATGCTTTTGCACGACATTACCAATCTCTCTGTACTTTTCACCAGGTTTCACAATGTCAATAGCCTTGGCCAAGCATTCGTACGTCACTTCTACCAATTTCTTTACTTCCGGCTTTACATTACCCACTAAAAAGGTCTCATTCAAATCTCCGTGGAAGCCGTTGTGATATACCGTAACGTCGACTAAGAAGCAACAATTAGGTGTCACAATTAGCAATAGTGATAGCTCTCTCTCTCGAAAGTGGAGGGAAATTAACATTGTCACATTTATACCGTTACAAATGTCGCCATCCTGCAAGGGTCGTGTATCGGGTATACCGTGGCAAATCACTTCGTTGACAGAGGTGCAACAGCTGGCAGGAAACTGATAGTAATTTAACGGCGATGGGTAGCAATCTCTTTCGATGCAAGCTTCATGCACAACTCTATCAATTTCGGCTGTTGTAACACCAACGTTACACGTCTTTGCAGCTTCGTCCAAGACCTCTCGGCCGAGCTATGCAAAATTCCATTTGATACTACTTTGATAACAATGAGAAGAAAACTATATCTATGCTGTATACCTTGCACGCGACCCTCATGCCTTCGATTTCTTCATCGTCGAGAATTTTTATCTGGCCAGAACCTTTTACAGCTTGTTCACTCAGTGGTATTCCAGCTGGATGTAAGGCATAGTCTGGTCGAGCGATACGCTCGGGAACCTCTCTACGCTGCTCCTTTTCATACGGCCGTAATTTCCCAGTATAATTGTAGGCTGGCCAAGGATTATAACTGTCGCTCACTTTCTTTCCATTTTCTCCCTCTGATTAGATACGCAAACGTGTTACACAAACGTTACACGACAACAAAAATTATTCAAGCTAATCCAACGGCACTCGTACTCACTCGCTAATTGATGGATGACTTTATGCGTTTTCCAACTACCCTTGAAACAATTCTGAAAATTACAATTTTGAGACTTGAGTCAATCTTTAACTCAATAATGGTTTAGTTTAGTAGTAATTCTCTGTGGCACAAAAATAAATAGCCTATATTTCTACATACAATACACATACATTTTATTTTCAAACGGAGATATATACTGCATTGTGAGACAACTAGAAACGAAAACTGTTGTTGAACCAATAACACTTGCAACAACGACTATTTTAGACTTGCGATAAATCGCAAAACATCGCTAAAAATTCGCCAATTTTATCCATCAGATCCTGGTTATAATTAATACGTCGGATAACGTTTAATAAATTTTATTAATTGAAATGCTTTTTAACGGAAAAACACGTAACGGAAAAGGGTTAATAAAGGAGGAAATTGAGAGCAATTTAACCTAAAATGGTACGATAGCGTGTCTTACTTGGCTGCAGAAATATGAACCCTGGATACCGATTTTTAAGCAAGTTGGACATTGCAGACTTGCAACGGCGTTACAGCCGGGTGTCTCGCACATTCCAAGTGCTACCGACATTATCAATTCAATTTTTCCTACCGTGGTCCTACAGAACTGTACAGTGTTCAGCGACTGTACGGAAGTTATGGAACGTGTATAGCATCAAGTGGGAGTGGGAGCACTAGAAGCAGTTGCTTGGGACTCTTGGGAGCAGTGCCAGCGGGCCAACTTTCGTTTGTACATACGCGATTGTTGGTCTAATATCGACATTTCTTGGTTTATCATTTCTTTATAAACAAAGAAACAAAAATTAGCGTCAATTAGCCGGAAGAATCTCATTTTCGTTCAAAAACCGATTAAATCGATGCGCAATCGTTCGCTGATGATTGTTGCTCTAATTATAGCGTTTGTTGCTTCAGTATTTTCCCTTAAAAATATAATATTATCTCTTATTGATGAATATCACAGTTGAAGGTAAAGGCGAGTTTTTACGCAAGTGGAGATTACCAATCACAGGATATCATTCTGATAGAGCCCTTTTAACAATTCCGTCAAAACGCTCTTGTGATTGGCGACGTCAGGTCCATAAAGTTGACCCCCCTCCTACAACAATTTATAAAACTATTAATATATTCGGAATGTACATCGTTTGTACATGAATGTATAATAATTTTTATTATTTGTACATTCCTGGTTAATTTTTAAAAAAATAACAAAGTTTTAGTAACTAGATGAATGATAGTTAGCCCCCCTATTCTATAGTTATTGTATCTAAACGGTTATTTATTGTACTTAATCGTTTGTACATCGTTTGTACATTATTTATAATTGATTAACTTTTCATTTAAACATTTACTTCTTCTGTAAAATGTAAATAAATATTTTTCATTTGAATATGGCGGGAAAATTTTCGTTGGTTGGTCAATTCTACCAACGTTAGAACTCAAATATGATGGCCAACTCTTAAGATGAAAAATATCACTATGAAATATTTCATGTAAATGTTCCTTACAAACGTAAAGCCTATCACACAATGCCAGGCAACAGGCAACAGGAACAGGGAATAGAATTTCTGACGCGTTGGATTGGTTGGTAGAAAATTTCCGACGAATCCAACGCGTCAGAAATTCTATTCCCTGTTCCTGTTGCCTGGCATTGTGTGATAGGCTTAGGGTGGAGTCCCATGGAGCGGAATACGCGGAAGCGGAATCAGCGGATCGCCAATCGCAAGATTATTCTGATAGAGCCCTTTCAAAAATTCCGTCGAAACGGTCTTGTGATTGGCGATCCGCTGATTCCGCTTCCGCCTATTCCGCTCCATGGGACTCCACCCTTAAGGTGCGTTCCGTTTTATGCATGATGCGCATAATGCATCATTTATCCTTGTTT
>NW_011967185.1:6119-27149 GCF_000949405.1 Vollenhovia emeryi | reverse complement strand
CTCAAGACCACTCAACACGATAAATCTGTTTCACCAATTGAGAGCCGTCTAACGCTTAAGAAGGTAAATTACCGACCGCAACTGAAAAAATGGACAAAATCATGTAATATCTAATTGTATCTCGAGAGATCTAAGTAGATATTACATGATTGAGACATATATAACGAGACTTTTCCCTTTTCCGTTACAGTTGCGTTCGATAATTCATCTCCTATGGTAAAAGGTTGGTGCACCAGTAATATTCTGCACCCTTACAAGAGTAAATCTGAATTTTTACTTCATAATTATGAGATATACATATATGTTATAATGAAATCCATTAGACAAGAGGAGATAACTATTGTTTGGCAATTTGCTACTTTTGTGAAAAGAATCTTTTACATTATACAAAAATCAATGTTGCTATCTCTCGCATTTCTTGGCTTATCTTTCTATTAAAATGTAAATTATTACAGCCAATAATGTTGAGCGGTGAGAGAGCATTGATAAAAAAAAGTTGCTTCTCTTATTGCGAAAGTAATATTGGGAAATTATTTCATTTTTATTTCATCAATAATAACAATAATAACTGTATACTTGGTCTTGCAACAAACGAGCAGAGAGTTTACATAACGGAGTAATAACTCATGAGAGTAATTCGATATTTGACCGATATATGTATATACATATGTATATGTATCGTCACCGCGCGCGTCGCGTCGTGTTGTAAAGTGATCCGTCGCGTGGGATATGAAACACGTGTTTCACGGGCGCAGAGCAAAGGCTAAATCTTAAACGAACCGGTTGGAATATTTCTGACACGTCACATTCATAAATGGTTAGCACAAATTTACTATTGTTTATGCATATTTAAATATAGATAGGTAGCACTGTTGCGCGTGCGCGCGCACGTACGTGCGTCTGCGTGTTTAAACAATTAAAGCTACTCAATTGATGACGTGTATTTTACTTTAAATACCTCTGTGTCTCATTGTCAGGAATTGTTATTGCAACACGAGCGAGTTGCTTTATATACTTTTCTAAACCGGCAATAATTGTAAATTAACATTCAATGTGTTATGGCCATCTATTGTCAAAAGAGGCACCAAAGTCCAGGGTAGTTTCTTGATACAGTGAAATATACACTTTTCTTGTAATAACATTTCTTTTAAGAATAAAACTTCATTATTTTACCAAATAATATAGAATATTATCCTGTTTAAATGTGTGTCTCTCTGTTTTCTCTTCCCTCCAGTCTTGAGAAAATTACGAAAGATATTTGTACATCTTTCAATCTCTCGGATCCGTTTTCATTCTTCCAAGTGCGGAAGCTCGGTCAGTGTCTCGGCCACCCTCGTGCCGCGTACAGTTTGCGAGGAGGGGACCGGTTGGCATCCCCTCTGGATACACATATATATCCCCTTCCTTCTCCATCCCTCTCTCGACTTAACGCCAGTATGAGCGCGCGCTTTCGAATGACGCGTTCGTGTCTGCCGCGAGGGATACGATCAGTCTGTTCTCCACGTTCTCCACGCAAGGACGATTGCCGTCCGCTTCGTTCGGCGAATCGCAACGTGAATTTTTATTCTTTATCAGCCGAGCCGAATTATGCGTTCGAAATAACACGTGGATGTATAGGTAGACATTCTGTGTGTAGACGTTAATCCTTTTCCCGCCTTTACTATTGTCCTCACGTGTCATCGCTCATCATCGCCAGCCGAAGGCGTGCGGTGTGCTAGTGTGATCAATGATTTCTTCAAATCGAAACGTAACATTTGCAATAAACGCTACATTCGGATTTATTTCAAAATAAAAATGTATACGCGTGGACAGTAGCACGTTTAGTTTGTTATGACCCAACTGGTATTCGAAAGACTATTTTTGTCGTCGTCGTCGTCGCCGTCGTCGTCGTCGTCGTCGTCGACGTCGACGTCGTCGTCGTCGTCGTCGTCGTCGCCGTCGCCGTCGCCGTCGCCGTCGCCGTCGCCGTCGACGTCGTCGTCGTCGTCGTCGTCGCCGTCGTCGTCGTCGTCGTCGCCGTCGTCGTCGTCGTCGCCGTCGTCATCGCCGTCGCCGTCGCCGCCGCCGTTGCCGTTATCATCGTATCGATATTTTATCCGATAATCTCGAGATGAGGCCGCTCTTGGTATTCGTAATGGTCTACTTGCTGGCCAAGATCGTCGATTGTCGAGCCGTTGAAAATGACACTGATGAGAATGAGCGCGATAAGCGACGACACAAGTTCTCCGTCGAGGATCTACTCAACGCCAAGTTTCCGCACATTATCACTGGAGATTTAGACATTGATATTTGCAAGGCAGGTAAGTATAAAAAATAAAAGATTGATAGTTATATATAAGCCTGTCTAACAAGTATGCATACGTTCATGGAAAAAAATATAAATGTAACTTTATCTCAAGAAAAAAAGGAATGGACTGTTTTACTTACTCCACAGATAAGCGCAGGAAAGCAATTTTTATGCAGATGTGACTAACATATATTTGATTCTTTCTTTAATCTCAAGTATATTATATGTTTTATTGACATTTTATTTCAAGAACAAATTAAATATTTAATTATAGCATTGATACTTTAATGTATTTTTATTTAACATTTTACTCTTGACACTTTAGACATTCGATACAATTTTTCGATACTTATTGCGTTCATAAAATACACAAGAGACATTTAAACACCCAATTCTAATATAAACTAAGCTAATTGACAAGATAATATAAATAGATAGCTAATTAAAGACAAATATTCTTTGTCTTTGAAAAAGGGCATTAATTGTTCTCAAATGAACAGAAACAGAGACAATTATGTTTTCCGTTAGGTAATTCTTTTTTTTTACAACTGTAGAGATCTACCTCGTTGTATTCAAGATGAATTCGACACTAAGGCTTGGGAATTGCTATAGTGAAGAGGTAGGGACGTCTTTTCATCCTCTTGAAATGATTATCTTGCAAGTGTCTCGAGAACTGTAGACGAGTCAGCAGTGGAGTAAAAAAGAAGGGGATGAAGAACGATATGGCACGACACACTTTTCGGGCGTGGTGTTGGGTTGATTCAAAAAAAGAACAGGAGCAAAATTTTTATTTTTACATTCAATCTACCATTTAATATATTACAATATATTAGATGATAATTTACCAAATATTATAATTTTGTCCATACATTTCATTATTTAACATTTTGAAGCATATAGTGGTATGAAAAATGTCTCATTTTTTCGGTGCTTGAACGCGTATTGTGGGACATTATTCAAACCACCTAATTAATTTCGCGCAATTTTATATTCCAAATCACTTAAATAAACCTATTATCACATTTTATAAAGATAAAATTTCTATACCTACAAGATATTTTTTTATTTAAAAACCATATGCTCCAAAGAGTTCAGGACTTGATAATCTTTGAAAAATATAAGATATATTATTATCTATTAACATAATTATTTTATGCAAAAGAGATTGCATCCCAAAAGTTTCTCTTCTTGTTGTTACAATTTACGAAATCTTTAGCTTCCAGTTATTAGAACGACTTGAAGAAAGTTTCTATGAAGATCAGTACGCTACGTCCAAGTATCTCTTATTAATGAGGAAAAAGCATGTTGCACTCTTCTCTATATTACTCTAGAAGGTTGAAGAAAAAGTCGGCCGCTCGAAAAAAAAGAAAAACACCGCCGAGATCGCGTTCTCGCGCCTTCTCGTAGCGCTAATGTATCCTGGTGTATGGTGTTGTTGAACATGCGCTCCTATCTTCTCTCAACTGTACGTAAAGTCCAACTGCCAGATGCTGTGATTTCTCATCTAAAAATGTATTCGATAAATCTCGTCTTCGTATGACTTAATTTTTGCAACATTTTGAACGATCCAATCCCTCTGAATATCTTTTCTGTGCAATATTTGTTTTGACCAACCCTAAAAATTTGAAAACATCTTTCAATTGAAAAGGCTCAAAAGTATTGATATTCATTTTATTTGTAAAAGAAAGTTTAATTATCCGTAACGAATGATATTTAATCAGGGCAGAAATGCATGCCTTTTCAAAGCTTTCTCGCTCAAAAGCTAGTTTTACGTTGCTTCACGTTAAATTTTTATCTCCGTGAGATATACGTTAGTGATTTACCGTTTTCCTCTGCGTTCTTTGTACTCTTTTGCTATCTCTCCTCCTCTTCTTCTTTCCTTTTCTCTCTCTCTCTCTCTCTCTCTCTCTCTCTCTCTCTCTCTCTCTCTCTCTCTCTCGCGCGCGCGCGCTTCCTCTCCCTCTTTTACTACTCTACTTCCTCCCCCCTCTCCCTTTATCTTTCTTATTTGCTGTCTGATTCTTGCTTTCGCCCTAATTGTTTTCCTCTAAATTAGAAGACTTTGATAGTTGGAGTGTATGCGACAAGTATGGCATATATGTATGGTTGAAAGAATTAATGGCAATACAATGGATAGTGTCAAATAAAATTTTCATTTTATGCCATTAGTATTGTTATTATTTTATTAAACTTTTTGAGATTACAGCATAATCAAATAATGCAGATTATATGTATCTGCATGCAGAATCATGCATGATACCGTATGTATTTATACATTTATAATATACTTGATAATGATATCAAAACGTTACGTCGAAAGATGCAAGGTTATACATATATGTATACCGCAAGGTATACAATTACATCTGTCTAATGATTAACATCTAACTATCGAATGAACGCATATAACTCGAATATTTCATAAAAAATCTCGAAGCTAAATCATGTTACATGCAACTTCCATTCGCGCAACGTTACATACACACACGCACACGTTTTACAAGTTTGTTTTAATATTATATCTAAACAAGTAGACTAGCTTCAGTTCTACTACGTCGAAACACGACAAATGGTAAAACGCAAGCGAGAAAAGTATATTTATGTAGAAAGTATATCACTTGGAATACCGAATAATACTATAAGTTATACAATTACATAAGGTATATAAAGCGATAAAAATTAAAAACAAAGTAAGATTTATGGTTCTTAACAACAGGTGCTAAAATTTATTTATTTTTGAAAATATAACAACAATAAATAAGTACAAATCACACGCTTATCATTAATAAATAAATCTCTTTTATTTTCTTAAATAATTGAAAATTTTTCAGTGAGACGTAATATATATATAAAAAGCATTATTCAAGATAGCCATTTATAAGTCAATGTGAATCTATTCTCTTCGATCCCCTCGGTTAAGCTGGGATGCAGTATGCCATTCGCCTTGCTTTCCTTCTGTTTGCTTGATTATCACGTCGAGAGATAACCTTTTAACCCTCTGCACGCCTCTGGCACGCAGTTTGTGAGGCTTTTTCTTAATTCCAGGCGAGGAAACGAGATTTTGATGTCTTACCATTTATTTAGAACAATGTATACTCTTACCATATCCAAAGTTTTGAATAATTTCGTAAGCGAGCTGACATTTGTTTCGATATATATTGTATTCAGAGTTTGGTGGACAAAATAATACACGACACACACACACACACACACCCATACGAGACACACGATACGCGACACGCGACACACACACACACACACACACACAGAGACAGCTGTTTCTTTTTTGCTCGTGATTATATCGTGTCTCTACATTTGAATCTCAGAAACCTGCTTTTCTTTTCTTAACTTTTCATCATTTTTAAGGCATGACGAAACAAATATAATTTGATTTGATTCTCCTATATATTTTATGAATGAACGTGAAACTATGGCTTTCGATCGAATCAAACTCAGGAAGTGAAAAGTGACGCAGAAGCCGAACGTGATGAGGATTTATCCTTTGGGATTAGATCGAATACTCACTGGTTTGAAAGACGGACTATGATGGAAGAATAGCAAGAACGAGAATAGAACGAGAAAGATGCCAACTAGAGATACTTGTCGTTGACACTTTTTACGATTGAGATCAATTCCACAAACCATCGTTACTGCGATCATTGCTTCCAGATAAAAATGACATTATTGAGAAATGTCGTAAGCACAGTGAATCATTATTAATACAATTTGTTATTACTTGTGACATATTGAGAGAAATCGTTTCTTAAACAGACTATTTTTATGATTAGTGTGGGAAACTCTTACGTATTCGGTATTATGTACTTTGTAACGGTTACTTTACCGTGAGACATTCTCATTCGATTACATTAGAGCTATATCACACAAGATCCGTTTATGATCGAGAAAATATGAAATACCTTTCGTACATACACATGCAGATGCATTGTACGTGGCTCCTCCTTATTGTCGTATATGTCGTATATCGAGAGATTTTTTTCTGAAATAGCCTTAACTAAAAAGAAAGGTCGATTGATGAGCGATGTAAAAACTTGAGATAATGAGACAAGTACAAAGGGCCAAGTTTTTGCTGCAAGATTTGGCTGTTACGTTAAAAGATGTAAAATAGTCTTTCTTAATCATCGTGTAAATTGCAACAAATCGAAGAAAAAGAGACATAGAAGTATATTTGTAACTTGTATCTTAATAATTTATATAAACAAGTTTTCTTGTGTGTCTCGCAATTTCTCCTCTCTAACAGGCGATATAATACTTGAATTATTTAATTAGCAGTATGTCACAACAAATATATATTAATAAGTCAATTATAGACCGAAAGCTATGAGTGTTAACAGGTGTTTATTGTAATAAATATTACAATCTTACAAAATAATATTTATTGAATAGATTACTCGTTAGTGTCTTAATTATTTTCATTAATGTTTTTCAATTTTCCAAAATGTTTAATCTACTCGATGATCCTCTATCGGTCTCTGACATTACCTCGATTGCAGCATCCAAAATAACTTATTTAAAGACAAACAAATTGTACGAATGTGTACATCAAACTGTTAGATAATTACGATATTAATAATTATATTTCGTTCGACAAGAAAAGACGTTCTTCTTTTTTTCTGCGATCCTTTATTCTAGCACGCGCCGTACAGATGGGATCAAATTATCATTGACAAAGGATTAAAAGGAGTAAAATAACGCTATTAAATCAACAAAAGAGAACCACCGTCGAATACTATATGTCATTACGTACAGGACGAGGAAAAAGAAGGAAAGAAAGAAGACCGAAGAGAAAGCAGATATAATAAAGTTGACATGAGTAGTGTACGTGAGCGTTTAATCCGACGCGATAGAGACTCGCCGCGATGCGAGAGGTTTCTCCATTCGAATCAATACAGCACATACTCGTACACATACTCACGTAATCCGCGAACGTACATATGTAGTAATACATGCGTACGTTGTACTATATGTTGTATGTTGAGAGCCGAAATGTTGACTGATTGTGAATAAGAATTCGTCATGCATTTCTCACTTTTTCGCGCATCGTCTTTCTTCTTTTAACATTTTACAAATGATAAATTCACTATTAGCATTGATGCAAAATAATTCAAGGTTAAAAATCTTTACACTCTTTTGTTGCTAAAAATATCCTCTCGCCATATTAATCGAGTTTCGTGTATGTAAGCTTAACAGTCAATCATATCACTGTAACATTATGGACCTATATTGAAGGTAAATATTTTCTAACAAGATTAAATCTAAAGAAATTATTTAATAATGATGAAATAATCGTTTGTCCATTCCAATGCGAAAGTCAAAACTTCATCAAAAGTCCATCTTTTCAGCTAACCAGGAGTAACTTTTGTCTACTCTCTCTCTCTCTCTCTCTCTCTCTCTCTCTCTCTCTCTCNCTCTCTCTCTCTCTCTCTCTCTCTCTCTCTCTCTCTCTCTCTCTCTCTCTCTCTCTCTCTATCTATCTCTGTCTCACATCTCGCATGCTCTTGCAAATGTCCTGGAAATGGAAAAGGAGGCTTCTCTGATCGATTCGGAGATTGAAACAGTTTCCCGATATCACGATTGACTCTTTGCCACGATTTCGCGGCAGAACATCTTGAATACTATCTGCACTCTTTTCTTTATTTTAAAAGTTTATGTTTTGAAAACATTTTTCTCTAATGATAGAAAAACGTAGCAGTTCCTGTTACTATTACGAGCACATTCTACCCACCTTTTTGAATAATTAGAGACTGAGGTAAATGAGGTAATATTGTTACCTTATAATCTCAACATTGGTAGTAAAATAAATGGTGAGAACTAAAGGAAAAGAATTGAAGAGCGTTTATCACTTGTAATGAATAGGTAGGGTATCGATAAAATTATTTCACGTGAACATTCGGACGATGCTCCCGTCTGAATGGCACGAAATCACCGATTCGAAACGGACAGGGGTTTGGCATTACGTGGTTTGTAACCGACTGCACCGTGCATATACATACATTCATATACGGAAGCTGTGCAGGGCCGCACTTGCAATTCTACATAGTATCCATGTATTTGTATCTATGCATTTTATAGATTTATTGCATTATAAATTAAAAGCGTGTTTGTATAGTTGCCCTTCTAATCTATTATTAAAATTACTCTGTGACAAGACCAGTATTTCAAGTGATTGTAATTGTAATATTACACAACATTTTGGAAAGCAAAAACACTAAAGAAATGGTAGAAGAAATGATAGAAACTGTGTAGATCGATATAATTGATATATTCCTTAATATCTAAGATTCGCTGTGCGCATGTACAAATTAATAGATCAACTGTGACTGCAGCTATGCAATTCGTTGCTACGAGGCCTGTATTTATGGATATGTCGCCACGAACGCGTGGCGATTTCAACCTCGTTAATACTTACCGAGGTGTCATCGTGTGCGTGCGTGCATGCGTGCGTGAGCGCCTAATTAATTAACCGAAACGGGCGCCAACGTACGCAGGGATGTACATTGTACATATACGTTTGCGACGTCGATCCAGATTGGAAGAATTCCAATTTATTACGCGCGTCACTTGTATATTCAATCCGTTTACCGAATGGAATTGTGTATAATGTATTGTATGATTAATTTCAGGTGGTTTTCTTGGTGACATTGCTCTGCCAAATATTAAATACGACACAGAATGGCGCGAGCAAAAATTGAATAAAAGCTATTTAGAAGAATTGAAAAAGTATAGAGAAGAGATATTGAAAGAAGGCCTACAGGTGGAGGAGGAAGGTCTCACAGGTAAATAACATATTAATATATTTTATAGAATAATGCAAAATCCGACAAACGCAGTTTCTGTCGAAATGGTTGGAACACAATATCGATACTTTCTAATAGTTATCACTTATCATTGCACTTATTTGCGACTTTTTTCAACTTTACACAAGTCAAACAAAAGTTATTCGTGTCCATTTATACAATCACGATTATATATGGAAAAGATGGCGACAAACTGTATAATAAATAAATATATTTATAGTAGTTTATGTGCATATACTGTTCGACATAACAGTATTGCGAATATTATATTACATTTTTACTTTTCACTGCCTGCAAAGTTTTTCACGTGTTCACAAACAGCTGCTATAACGTTAAATAAATTGCGGTTAAGCTGTTAAAATCAACGTTACACATAATAAAAAATTATATAAATTGTAAATTCGACCTTTCGGTTGCCGAAACGATCAAACTATTAATTTAACATCTTCTGAAAATTATTAAAATTAAAAATGTAACCAAAAACCTATTAAAAAGCATCTAAGGAAACTCGGAAAAAAGTTGTTGATACCAAAACTGTTCCAAGCAGTAGCCGTTCTAAACAAAAAGAAATAAAACTGTTTATTTCAGAAATTCTACAGTTTAAGAGTGAAGACGATGCTAATAAACAGGTGCTCCCTGAGCACGATCAGATGGTTGTTGGAGAAAAGTCAGAACCTGTCACGATAAATCGCAACCAGTATAGCACTGGTGACGATGGTGGTTTCAGCTTTAGTGCTAGAAATGATGATACTAATCCCGCGGTCAAAGACGAAGGCTTTGAATTCAGGTATTACAATGGCCTTACTATTTGCGTTTCACGATACAAGAATAATTAAATAATCTAAAAAGTTAAATACATATGCGTAAACAGTATGTGAAAAAAGTGACACTTACTACCGATTGTACCTATTGTTGTATCTATCAGATTGGAATTTTCGACCCAAGCTTCGAAGAAAAGGCATTCTGGACGACAAACTCGACAATTTTCCAGGAGGACTTCGATATCGGGATCAGCGACAGCTAGACAATCGAACGACAATATGCCTCTCGAATTTTCAACCTCTACAACTTTAACTCTCGAGGATAACGAATATGTAGGCCGCATACATACAGGCGGTGTCAAGGAAACATTTACCGCGCAACCTGAAACGGGTGTGCAAAGTGTTGCAAATCGACGACGTCGGCGTCATCATCGCAAAAGGTAGGAAGGCATGATTAAATGTTGTCAAATATAGAGATATTTGGTTCTATTATTTACAAATTATTATAACGTTACGGCAGTTTGCGATACAATAGATTAGCTAGCACGACTTGATTAATCATTAGCGTGGCGAAATGTTTACGTTTATTTGACTCGGTGCTTGTCCCGTTATCTCTTTCATCCCTAGCATATACGGTAAATCTTGATAAACAAATGATGACCAAAATTGATAATTGATTGACTAGATGACACAAGCTGATAATGCTTATATACATACATTGAATACACTCAATTACTTCAGTTTGTAATATCTTCCGTAATATCGATACTATTACGTGCGTAATATTTGATGCGTTAATTGTTCTCCAACATAAAACACGATCGATTTATATTGATTCACTGTGGATGCGATGAAATTGTGGGAAAAGATTGCGAGAACACGCGATTTGGCATCGTCCTATCACTCTTCCATTTGGTTACTGGCGAGCACATCAATTTCTAAGTACCAACGGTATTTCCGCTAGCAGAAACTATCTCGCAATGCCAATAACAATGGCCGTCGTCGTAAAGCTTGAAAATGGGGTCCGATACTACCCCATACGTCCGGACATTTTCAGTCCTCGAACTGCCAATAACTTGTCAGCATTGGCAGCGACATTTCGTATACCATGTATGCCTGCGATCACGTATGTCACTCGTTGTATACTCTTATAGACCAAAGTATTTCCCTCTTAATTAAATAAGCGAGAAAAAGCTTTTTCACATTTTACTCATTATTATCTTTCTACCTGTGATATATCGCATAGTTTTGACTATCGTAGACTGTATTTTTTAGACAGCAGTCATATTACTAACAACGATACAGGAACGATCGAAGCTACGTGACAGTTGACTAAATAAATCGCACCACACACACATACAGTGGAACGAGAAGAATATTTAATTGGCACAAGAAACAGCCATTATTTTAGCTAGATTACAAAGTTGGAAGATAGAAAGTCCGTTATAGTTCTAAGTATCACCCATCTTTTCGATCGTTTTTCCTAAAATTACCACCGATTTCGTTGCGAGATCCGCCACATTCGCGGGTTCAGCGCGAGACTTTTCCCTGTAATTCTCTAGAGTTTCGTCGGAAATCACTACTATACGATTATGTTTCACAGTATCGGATATAGGGCATAAACACGCGCTTTCGTAGCGCGCTTCAAAGCTCAATCTACGTTCGGTGTGCTCCCCAATCCCTATGCATGTATCGCGACCCTTTCGGATTTTCACCCCTACGGGATTAACACTGACATGTGTATAGTACGTTGTACGACTGCGAAGCTTTGTGAAATTATACAAAAACCGTTACAATATAATAAACAATTTGTGTTTTTCTTCCGATTCTCAAGTATTCGCTTCTCGTTAAAACGTTCAATTATGTCAAAAATAATTTTACAATCGAGGTATGCGGTAAATTTTACCAGACTTGAAAAACTTATTACTTTAATTGTTATGCAAAGTGTCACACGTGTGTGTGTGTGTGTGTGTGTGTAAAATAAGCATATAAATATAAATGCGTATTGAAAATATCACATTATAAAGCATTTCATCACTTTTAACAGCAACAATTATCAATACAAGTACAATGTGTATTGTACTTTAGCATCCTCAGAGAGTTCTATTCTTTCTTTGTCTCCCCTCCCCCACCGCAATCACTCTGTCGCGATCTATAATAGTCGTACTTTCCCGTATAATATCGTCGAAGCAGCGAAATAAATAGCTAATCTTTTCGCAACATAGCACAAGTAGGCCCAACGAGCTACGTACATAAAGGAAGCACGGTAAATGCTCCGGTCTCAACCGGATTCATTAACGCACTCAACTATACCTCTCCTCGCTTCTCGCGGCGCTTACTTGAGGGCGGCTCACACGAGGTGAGGCACGCTAATTAATCGTAATTGTGACGCTTTGCTGATCTTTAGAAACGTCTTGTCTAAGAGCCACGGATCACTCGGTGGCGCAACACAATACCTCGATTTTTCATGTATTTACCACGAGATCTCTATAGAGACCAGCTGTGACAGATGTAGCAGCGGAGCGATCTGTCTTGGTGCGATTTTTCACAGTTACTCGTCCCCGGCATTCTTCGCTACCGATGGTATCTCTTATTATAATCTAGTAGGTCGTTTGCATAGCATAGTAACACGCCGATTGATATACAACTAATATACAGCTCGGTATTTTTCTTTTACGCGCAGGGTACATATGTGTGAGTCAAGATACATGCACAGAATGTAAAATGTGAAATAATATAATATTTTGAACAGCGATTCTACAATTGATTAGACCACCGATGTTAGATCAACGTTATCATGGCGATTTCATTGCATTTAATTCTTTATTCTTCCATAACATTTACCAATTGCGGTACAATAAAACGTGATCTCTAACGTTGCGTTTCGTCGCAATTGCCAATTTCGTTTGCTCTCGTAAAAAGTTATGCGTCCACAGTGCCTTTGTTAGGTATGCCTAGCAACCAGCTTTTATCGTTTGTACTTTCGGAATCGTTCTCTCCTCTTTATTACCTATTTTTAGGTTTTGGAAAAAAGAAGAGGACGTTTTACTTAAAAATTATATGTATATTTTACGTCACATGGCACGCATAATAAAAGTTCTGCTTGTCGTTTATCTTTCTAAAACATTTTCCTTACGATGGGTAGTACTACCGTTTGCTAGAAAATAAAAAAAGTTTCTTAATTAAATAGACCATTGTTACCGCAAGTGCGTGCGTGCGCGTGTACAAAAATGCGTATGATCGATATGTTTTGTATATCTTTGAACTTTGTGTAGATGTTCTCAAAGTCATTGTAATCGACGAATATACGGCCTTATTACCGATGCGTCGGACGAAATTGTTTCTGCACACGATCGACGCCTTCGTTCCATCGAGTTCTACGATATAGAACACAAACCAAAATATTTGGCAAACAAGAGCGGCACGAGACATGCGTATTTAAGCAGAATACGTCGAGCGGCTACTGCGAGGAAGGAACGAGTGTGGGATCACGGTGTGATCCCCTACGAGATCGATGGAAATTTTTCTGGCGCACATAAAGCTTTATTCAAGCAGGCGATGAGACACTGGGAAAATTTCACTTGCGTCAAATTTGTAGAGAGGGTGCCTAGAGAGCACCCTAATTACATTTTGTTTACGGAAAGACCATGCGGGTGAGTCTAATGTGTCTCGCGCATGACAGAGAAATGCTATATCTGTAGCGCGTCATTATTATTATTATTATTATTATTATTATTATTTTAAGCGGTACCCTCACTTTTCTTCGTTTCTCTTTCTCTCGCGAGATAAATATATATCCATAAGATATTCTAACGTTCTGATATCGATTTATACGATTTCAAAAATTGTGCGTGTGTTTAACGATACACTAAATTTTCTTCGATAGATGTTGTTCTTTCGTTGGAAAGAGAGGTAATGGACCGCAGGCTATTAGTATTGGAAAAAACTGTGACAAGTTTGGAATAGTTGTACACGAATTGGGTCATGTCGTTGGATTTTGGCACGAACACACCCGACCGGATCGTGACCGTCATGTACAAATCATCCGCGATAATATTATGAGTGGTAAGTGATATCTAATTTATCTCAAAACAGCACGTGTGTTTGCGGCGTGACCCTTCACGTGACTTTATGTCAATAATGACTATATTTGCAAGCGGTTATTTACTTTGATTTGCATTTAAAGCAACGGTGTGCGTACGTGTGTGACAGAATAGCTCTTTCTGAAACATTTATACGTCAATATTGTTAGCAGAGTTTTGCTATAGTTTTAACATTTAATGTAATTAATTTATCGTTGTATAACCAATGATCAAGTTGATCCCTTGAAAATTTTATATATTAAGTTATACAAAGGAAAAATACATTTGCAAAGTAATGACAAAATAATGACGAGGCCTCAGACAAGAAATCTCGTAAAAGTGATCCTTAATATTTCTTTTTAGGCCCTTTCTTTTCTAAACTTTGTTGGTCAGGGGTTGGCCTGGAATCAGTCTGTATGTAAATTTTTGAACGGATTTCTTTTATTAAATCAAAGTTATAATTGTAATTAGATCACCGTTATAGCGGTACTCGTCACTTATTCATATTCATCATATATCTCTTTAAATCATTCTCTCAAATTGATCCTTATACGTATCATCTTTTCTATACGGGAATTGAGAGATTTGTCAATCACCTTCAACTTTCGCACAGGATCTGAGATGGATTTTATTTGACGAGATTTTATCAGCCATCGCATAATACTGTAGTAGTTGTAAAGCTGTAATGGCCTGCAACATGAAGGAGAGAATATTTCTCATTATCCAAAGTTATTTTATCGAGACATGTAATTAGGCATTTTCGGAGAGATGCTCTTATTTCAGAACTCAAAGAACAATTCAGCATTCAGCATTTCAGTACAGCACTTGGGGCCTTTTCTCTTGACTCATCTCCAATTATATCTAATCTAATCTAAAAGATGTTGGTGATATATTTTTTAAGCTGTAAAGACAGCTGGTATTTGATTAAGAAAATACATCTGTGTGAGCTTGTCTGCGCGTCGAAAATATATGTATATTTCATCTTCAATCACACGTACGAAGGTTCATTACTTGGCCTTAAATAATGTCACATGTCGGCCACTATTTAGGAAGACTGACGCGCCGAAAATTGTTTTTTAATATTAGGAAGAGTTGTATTTTATACACCGGCTCGATAATATTTACATTTATCGTTACGTGTGTCACAAAGTATACATGTAACGTATCATTTTTGTTGATATATGAAATAGAAAATATTTAACAGAAGAGATTTGGAATATCGAAGATTAAATGACGCAACTCTTGAACACATATTTTTCCCGTCTCGCAAAATGCACAATAACATATTCAATATCTGCGGACCAATTTCCATAAATTTCACAGAGTTGTCGTGTATATTCCATGTTTGGTGAACGTGAGTAAAATTTCTTCGAAAGCACACATGTATGTATGATACATGCGTGCCCCGGAGGATCACATATTTAATGCTGCAAAGCCTATCTTGTTTTAGGCATATTTGTTTGATTTTGTGGCCTTTATTCTCGGTTTAGATTAAGCGTTCAATTTAACGAGAATGTGCAAATGTCATTGATCATTGGGAATAGCAATAATCACGTGATAGACTGATTATTTGCACGCGACAAGTATCAGGGAATTATCGTCATTCCGCATTTTATCATTGTTATTTGAATTATCTATCCTAATGAATTGTTTAGTTGGCGAAGCAGCTTATTATACATGTATGTATATCGCGAACCATTTGAGTTTCTTCTCATGATCTTCTGATCACGTAAATTGCTGTTTAAACCGTAGTTGCTTCTAAAGTTGTTAACCGCTAGCCTGCGACATAGTCGATGCAACGCGTAAAACGACCATACATTGCTGTACGAAAATTTCAAAAGCTACGAAAATAGAAAACCAAATTACCCATATTAAAAGACAATATTTAAAAGTTATTAATGTACATGTGTATAGAGAGTTCACTCCCTTGTCTTTGAGGGATATGTTGCTACTGTTGATAGCAAGTCAATTTTTCGCCTTATCTGACGAATTTGTGATCCGCTTTGTTTTTGCTTCTTGATGATAAAGTTTTAATAGAAGGATTTTGGATATTAAAAATTAAAGAAAAATATCAACAATTTTACCGTAACAAACGACAATAAAACTTGCTCTGTAGAGGGTTTACAATAAATTAATTTATTAAAAAAAAGTTGACACACACACACACACACACACACACACGTTGTTGTGCCACAAAGAGATTTTTCCTACACGAGGAGACTTTTCTTCAGCGAAAATATTATGTCTTGTTGCAGGTCAGGAGTACAATTTCAACAAGTTGACAGAGGAAGAGGTCAATTCACTCGGATTACCCTATGATTATGACTCAATTATGCACTATGCAAAGAATACTTTTTCGAAAGGCACTTATCTGGACACGATCTTACCTATGGAAACTCATGGAAAAAAGAGACCCGAGATCGGACAAAGAATTAGATTGAGCGAGGGCGACATTGCACAGACGAATCTTTTGTATAAGTGTTACAGTAAGAATTTAACGCAATAAGAATCTTGTGTACTCCTGTTGAGATATGTTCAATTAGTAATTATAAAAATTAAGTGCTGCTTCAAAAAGAGGAAGCTTGACATTGAAATATTCACATTTGTCAGTTTTTACAAACTTGAGACTTTCGACTTTCAATCGATGACGCAGTACTAAATATATACAAGAATAAAAATAAGAGTTAAAAATCCGAATATGCTAATATGGAAATATTAAAAATACTTTTTACTTCGTTTCGTTTGAAATATATATGCCAGATATGTCGACCGACTAGATAGAACTAACTTAGTCTAATCTGATTAAATGGATAGACTTGAACAATTTGATTTTTGTGAATCTTGACAGAATGCGGTAGAACTTTTCAAGAGAACAGTGGCAGCTTCGGATCACCGAATCATCCAAATAATTCTCCGTCCGTTGATGGAGAACGATGCGAATGGAGGATTACGGCAACGCATGGCGAACGTATCGTATTAAACATCACGTCTCTTGACATATACAAAAGTGATTATTGCCGCAGCGACTACCTGGAGATTCGAGATGGATACTGGTATAAGAGTCGAGTATTAGGTAAGAAGTTACGCTCGAGTATTTAAAGAGGAAGCGTAAGGGATGTACAACTTTAATTTGCACCAAGTTTTTGTCAGCCAGGAGGGAACCGCTCTTCTCCCGTAGGAAGAAGCCTAATGATTTTATAATCTTACAATTTGCTCAAACTTTTCGCGTTTATTCAATTTAGGTCGATATTGCGGCAGTGGCAAGATGCACGAACCAATAGTATCGAGTGGAAGTCGTATGCTGGTAATGTATGTGACATCCAGCAAGCAGAGTGGCCATCGTGGTTTCACGGCGAGTTACGAGGCCGTTTGCGGCGGTGATGTTGAATTAGATGGCGTAGGACATCTGGAGTCGCCAAATTATCCAGAAGAATATCAGTCCAGCAAAGAGTGCGTGTGGAAGTTGTCTGTACCTCTAGATTATCAAGTGGCCTTGAAATTCCAATCTTTCGAGATCGAGAACCACGACAATTGCGTGTACGACTACGTTGAAGTGCGTGACGGACATAACAACGATTCCCCCTTAATCGGCGTTTATTGCGGGTACAAGATACCGCCAGATATTAAGTCGACGGGGAATAAGCTTCTCGTCAAGTTCGTCAGCGATGGTTCCGTTCAAAAGGCTGGTTTCTCGGCAACTTTTATGAAAGGTATAAGTAACACG
Source organism: Vollenhovia emeryi (assembly GCF_000949405.1). NCBI lineage: Eukaryota > Metazoa > Arthropoda > Insecta > Hymenoptera > Formicidae > Vollenhovia > Vollenhovia emeryi. The sequence goes on along the minus strand of NW_011967185.1, from coordinate 9,480 downwards.
GCGCGATAGAGCACCTGCCACATTTTCGCGTTTATTTGTTATTATCGTCGATCGTACTTATATACCTACTGCTAACATGACGAACGATGTATTACTTTAATGTTTAAGAATTTGACGAGTGCATATTAACGGATCACGGTTGCGAGCACGATTGCATCAATACGCTCGGTGGATACGAATGTTCTTGTAAAATTGGTTACGAATTACATTCTGACGGCAAACATTGCGAAGGTAAAGAGGGACGGTTTCCCCCGAAGGTGAAAAAGTTATTTAAGCTAGCGACAGCAAGTGTAATAAAATTTTCTTTCCAGATGCTTGCGGTGGATTTTTCGACGACAGTAATGGCACTATCACGAGTCCATCGTTTCCCGAAACTTACCCAGGAAACAAGAATTGCGTGTGGGAAATTATCGCTCCGCCTCAGTACCGCATCACTCTTAATTTCACGCATTTCGATCTCGAAGGCAACAACGTATACCAGGAAGAATGCGAGTACGACTCTGTGGAAGTGGCGAGTAAGCTTGGCGATGATGTTCTCAGAAAGCATGGGATATATTGTGGCGCACGATTACCGTCACTTATCACATCCGAAGGCAATTTTATGAGGATTACCTTCACATCTGACAACAGGTTTCACTTCACGTCGTCTATTTTGATACAATTAGTAGATCTAGCTTACGTATATTACGTATCTTGTCTACATTACAAGAAAAGACGTAGTAGCGTCCTTTCGTTATATTTCGATCATTATTTCGATATGCATTTATTCATATCGAAACTATATCGGTATTTTACCTGTTACGTGCAACCCCGATGGATATACAGAACAGAACGACATAACAGAATAAGTTTCGCTCAAAGAAAATGCGCGCGCTCCCTCTTTCTTCCTCGCTCAAATATTTAAAAGATTGAAAATCGAATCGATTCGTTGATATAACGTGCTGTATGTTAAAGTCGGGAATGTCTTTGATACAAGAGGATGGTATTACTATATCACTACTACAATGCAAAGAAACATTAGAAACTAAAAGTTTCGCAATAAAATGTCAAAGTTCAACGCTAAAGGAAACGTTTCCTAAGCATTTTTACGCCGTATTACTTTACCATATACCGGCATAAAACATTAGTCGGGGCGTGCACTCGACAGAAATAATCAATATTCTTGTAATTTGTATTGAATGTTTTATTGAAACAGCGTCCAAAAATCGGGCTTTGCCGCCGTATTTTTCACCGATATGGATGAGTGTGCCAACAACAACGGTGGGTGTCAGCACGAGTGCAAGAATACGATAGGTTCTTATCAGTGTTCTTGCCACAATGGATTTACGCTTCACGAAAACGGTCACGATTGCAAAGAGGGTGGCTGCAAACACGAAATTATTACGCCCGTGGGAACAATCTCCTCACCAAACTACCCGGATTATTATCCTGGCCGTAAGGATTGCGTTTGGCATTTTACTACGAAGCCAGGCCATCGGATAAAATTGGTTTGCATCCTTTATTCGTTATTTCGCAAAATTTGTACTTAACGTTATTGTGCGATATATGACGGTGTGTGTCTCTCTAAAAAAAAAAAATAGAATAAGAAAAGGGAAAAAGGGAGTACATTTTGCCGAAGAAAATGAGAATATGGGAGAGATATTAATATATGATAATGTCGCAGGTCTTTAAAGTTTTCGAGATGGAGCCGCATCAAGAATGCGCTTACGACCATATTGCCATTTATGACGGAGATTCACCAGACAGCATTACTTTGGGTAGATTTTGCGGTAACAAGGAACCACATCCGATTCTTGCTACGGGCAATCAAATGTACATGGTGTTCAAGAGCGATGCATCCGTACAGAGAAAAGGTTTCTTGGCCACTCACAGCACAGGTAGTGCTCTTCTTTTCATAATAGTATTTTATAATATTATTATGTATTTGGGTGCGAACATCTGATTTATGAATATAATAGTTTAGATCGTGGTACTTTGCGCATAATTACCTTTCAATTCTAATTTGCGTTACAGCCTGCGGCGGTCATCTTATGGCAACGGATAGAGTGAGACATTTATATTCTCATGCTAAATACGGTTATTACCATTACGATCACAAAACTGACTGTGACTGGGTGATAGAAGCGCCACTTGGCAAAAATGTTCACTTATCTTTTCTTTCGTTTCAACTGGAATACGAACCCGAATGTGGATATGATTTTGTTGAAGTTTTTTCCGGTTTAGACGCCTCTAGTCCACCATATGGTCGATTTTGCGGTAATTCCGTAAGTATGTCTTTCCAATTTTCTCAAGCATTTCCGGTAATATTACATTGAAATAATGGAAACCCGCAAAGATGTACAAGAAAACTATTTATATCAAGATTTGTGATCGCTATGTTGCAGAATACTACAGATTTTATTTCCATGAATGAGGCGCTACTAGTAAGGTTCAGAACGGATGATACAATCTCAAACAAAGGTTTTGTGGCCATTTTTGTGGCAATCGATCGGCAGGATAGCGAAGAAAATCTCGGGGGTGAAGACAACGAAGATCAGGAAAATATTTGATCCTTGACTCGACTACATTCCAATCAATTGGAGTGATTGAATTGCGAGTAGACTACTTGCGTGAGAGGTATGAATTAGGAACTTTAGTGACAATACATTACGTATATTCTTCTATGTATGTTAAATGAAATTTTCATTCTTGTTAGAATGAGAACACGTTAGAAAACGCGTTGATTCCTTATACATATATATATGTATATATACATATACAGGGTGGGTCTTAGCTGCTGCGCGGGCCCTTTTACCATGAGAGATGGATTACCGACTGCAACTTTAGTTCATTGAACGGCACAAGAGGGCAGCTGCTTAGATCTCAGGGATGTTGCAGGCAAGTTGAAAATCTGTTCCACTTACAGACATCACGCGGAGAAAAATAATTTGCTAACACAATATATCTTATGTAAACTTAAGTAAATTTTGTCTGTTATTTTATGATAATGTTATTTTCTCTTCTATGGACAACTATGTGTTAAGAACACTAATTTTATTGAAAAATTATTGTGCGAAATATTTAGCTAAAGAAATAAAATAATTTCTGTTCTATTAAACGTTCTGCTGTAATGGTGAATAATTTTAATAATGCATAATGAAGAAATTTTCGTATCGTCATCACGTTAATATCAAATATGCAGTATTCAAGTAGCAGCAACAGTTTCGCTGCAATAGCAAAACTATTTTTTTTCGTGCGTATTATTGAAAGTCTATAATTATAAAATAATGTGTGGTGTAAAAATAATAAACAAAAAGTAAACATAAAAATAAAGAATGTTTACTTTTTGTTTATTATTTTTACACCACACATTATTTTATAA
>NW_011967185.1:0-4976 GCF_000949405.1 Vollenhovia emeryi | reverse complement strand
CAGTTCTACCTTGAGACCGACTTCAAGTTTCAACTTGAGAATCGATCTTAAGCAAGAACTATGAATCGATTTTGGTCTTGAGAACGGGCTTAAGATCGTCTTGAAACTCAAGCTTGGACTATGAATTCCGCCCTATGTGTTAAGAACACTAATTTTGTTGAAAAATTATTGTGCGAAATATTTAGCTATAGAAATAAAATAATTTCTGTTCTATTAAACGTTCTGCTGTAATGGTGAATAATTTTAATAATGTATAATGAAAAAATTTTCGTATCGTCATCACGTTAATATCAAATATGCAGTATTCAAGTAGCAGCAACAGTTTCGCTGCAATAGCAAAATTATTTTTTTTCGTGCGTATTATTGAAAGTCTATAATTATAAAATAATGTGTGGTGTAAAAATAATAAACAAAAAGTAAACATAAAAATAAAGAATGTTTACTTTTTGTTTATTATTTTTACACCACACATTATTTTATAATTATAGACTTTCAATAATACGCACGAAAAAAAAAATTTGCTATTGCAGCGAAACTGTTGCTGCTACTTGAATACTGCATATTTGATATTAACGTGATGACGATACGAAAATTTCTTCATTATACATTATTAAAATTATTCACCATTAGAACAGAACGTTTAATAGAACAGAAATTATTTTATTTCTTTAGCTAAATATTTCGCACAATAATTTTTCAATAAAATTAGTGTTCTTAACACATAGTTGTCCATAGAAGAGAAAATAACATTATCATAAAATAACAGACAAAATTTACTTAAGTTTACATAAGATATATTGTGTTAGCAAATTATTTTTCTCCGCGTGATGTCTGTAAGTGGAACAAGTTTTCGACTTGCCTGCAACATCCCTGAGATCTAAGCAGCTGCCCTCTTGTGCCGTTCAGTGAACTAAAGTTGCAGTCGGTAATCCATCTCTCTTGGTAAAAGGGCCCGCCAGCTAACCCCCATCCTGTATAATATACAACACGTCTGCAGTCGCGCGTCTCTCGATTTACGCGAGGTATTTGTTTCATAATTTTTTTACGCAGGTAAGAATTGCGTAAACAGAGATCGCTAGTAGAAAAATGTTGACAAAACAAAGAAAAGTCCGCTGACATGGTAAAATATTAATTAAACACAATTGCACAAAAACAATAATAAATATTTAAAAAACAAATTAAACATTTTATCGTTGCTGTCAGTGCTGTACTTTAAACTAGACAGCTCTTTTTCAATTGTCTTTACTTATCACTAGAAATATTGGCATTGTTACTTCAGCTTTATTATTAGCGTAACTCTGTGTAAAGACATACATATATCTTTTATCCACTAAAACTGGAATTGCATAAAAAAGAGTACCGCGTAAGTCGAGCGATGACGATAATAATGTGTGTGAGTGTGCGTGCGCGCGCGCGCGTGTGTGCGTATGCGTGTGTGTGTGTGTGTGTGTGTGTGTGTGTGTGTGGTGTGTGTGTGTGTGTGTGTGTGTGTGTGTGTGTGTGTGTGTGTGTGCGTGCGTGTGTGTATGTGTTTGCGTGTGCGCGCGCGAGTGTTTTGTGTATGCGTGTGTATTACATCGAGGATAGGATAAGATAGATCAAAGGGTAAGATAAGTCGATCTTGTAACAATCTGATCCGATAATTATCGATGAATGCAAAGCAATATTTCTATCGTATTAGAAGCAATTATAAATCTATTTCATCGAGATTACGTTTATGTCACATTCTACAAGACTTTTACGAATCTTAAATCGAACATATCAAATAGCGTTTTAGTGTTATTCTTTCAAGCCATATTAAAATAAGACAATATTAAGATTGTTAAGCAGTCGCGCAAGTTCGAAGATGAGGATCTCGCAATGTACAGTTTTTCGCCTTTGTTTTAGAACACAATTGAAATTGTAAATTAAACCGTGTGGCGTTCTAAGAAATACTGTTTATTATTATTAGATTTACACCGTACAGAATACATTAGCAGTAAATTAACAATGTATTGTCATTTAAGTTGTTCAATTATCCAGACAAAGAAAAACTTATTTCTTTTGTATGCAGCTGTATCGCAATTAATGCAATATGGCGTTAAATACATACAATTAAAAGTATGGTAGAAGGCAATCATGTTTAATTTGCAATTCTACACGGTGTAATTACACAATAGCGATAATTAACAATACTCATAAAGTTTCCGTCGATAGATTCTTTGTAGTAAAATATTAAACGTGACCTATAATGGGTCGTTTACGTGCCATAATAGTCAAAAACACTTTATTAATTAAGAGTATATTTTAAATTAATAAGAGTGTTTGGAGAAAAGACTAAAATAACAGAGCGAGACCCAGTTGCGTTATAAAATAAATCGGATACATCAGGTTGCATGAATCGGACATAGAAAGAAACGGACACAGTGGAAGATGAACACACAGTGGTTGTAATCGGACACAACAAGAAATGGAAACGTACGAATTCGTTTCAGCCCGTTTCGTGACAGAGTGCGGGGAAAGAGTAAAGCCACCCCCCCGCGACGGTGACCGTGCTGCGTCTCAGGTGGTCGAATTTTGTAACTGGTACTGTGTCCAACTACAAACACCATCGTGTCCGTCATGGAGAATGTATAAGGAGACCGAACTGCCCGTAATCAGAGTGGGCCGACGTTTGTGTTAGCCAGACGTTTTGAAAAGAGATTACTGGGAGCGCTGCCATCAACTAACTCCATTCGCATTCGTACACGACACATGGTTGTCATATGCATGAAGCTTTCGTGGTTATATAATATACGTCCGATCTGTAAATAAGATGAGGAGATGGATTGTGTATCTCTGAAACTTGTGAAGATTACAAAAGTGAGCGAATTCACAGATTGAAATTATAAATATTCACTCACTTTTGTAATTTTCGTAAGTTTCAGAAATTGACCCCCAGATAACAATAGTTATACGCTGTATCTACGAGATCAAGATCGGTAAACTCATGGGCGAATCCTTAATCGCGTAAGGTGACGCCAGCGCTACAAGTGGCAAAATTTTGATTCACTGGCTGGCAAAAATGTCGGCCCATGTTCGGTGACGTGATCCAGACCTAGTTCGATCTCCTTATACATTCTCCATGGTGTCCGTCTTAGACTGTGTTTCATTTATTCTGTGCCTAACTGGGTGTCTTCGCCAAATAAACCGCATCATTTAAAGATGCTACAACATATTTATAATATACCATATACAACACGCACGCGCACACACGTTATACATATATAAAATTTCATATAAGATATCATTATCGATATACCAACAAAGAGAAAAAAAATTTTCTCTCGTTGATCTTGTTTTCATAAGAAACAAACACTGCCCAAGTGACAGTAATATCAATGTTTGATACGACTCATACGCATTATGATACGGAACGATAAGATTGCAAGAGAAAATTAATTTCAAGATGCAGGAAACAGGAGGAATATATCATAATTGTAGTGCGGCGCAGCGACGATCCACTGGTTTACGACCTTGCAATACATTCGTTTAGTAATGCGTGTGATTACAAACAGATGCAGAGGATTTATTGTGAGATTAATTTTAACGAAGATGAAAATAATTAATCTAAAAATATAAAAAAGCGTAAATACTCTGCTACCTTTTCCAATTACAATAAAAGTTACTGTCAAGAGAATGGTAAAATATAAATTTTTTCTCTAAAAGCATGCATATAATTGTAAAATATGCGGTATTTAAATAATTATATGTATATCTATGTTGGCGTTTTCGAGTGCGCATGTGCTTATGCGTGCACCGTTTGCGAAGAAGTAACTGGTATTCTGTCGTTTAAAACACTTATTGTAAATAGATAAAATTAATTACCTAAACCATTATTATTATTACACATGTGCATACGTGTATAAACACACAGGAACGCGCGCGCGAGCGCACATCCGCCAGCTCGCCTACCCAAACACACACACACACACACACACACACACACACACACACACACACACACACACACACACACACACACACACACACACACACACACACACACACACACACACACACACACACACACACACACACACACACACACACACAAATGTGCGTACATGTAACAACAATAATAGATATATAGTACCATATTGAGTTATTAAAACATTTATGTCTTATTCATTTATACCTACTCATTAATTTAAAAAAAATATATATCGTGACATGGTTGTTCCGTTACCGCGTAGCATAGGTCTCTTTTTCTTTTTGTGGTTGTTGCATGTCTATTTTCTATCGCAGAACGAGGATCGAGGTTACCCCTTTTGGCTGATTTTTATTGCAGATTCTGGTAGAGGACCCTCTGAAAGGTGGATACCCATTGCCGGAATCGACCACCTATTACTTCCGGAAATATGGCGATTTGAAATTGGCAGTGTATATTTCGGTGGTTATTGGCTAAACGGTAAGAGATAGAGTTGGGGGTGAAGAGAAAAGTTGTAGTACTGAGTGTGGTCGACTTTGCTACAACTTTGGTCCTAGGGACTTTTGCTCCATCTTTTACCGTTTTTAAGATAAAAATTGTTTAAAATTCAAAATTTTTTGTCGTATTTCCGTACTTTTTATGGCGGTTTCTTTTAGATCTCGACAAACGCTGCAACTTTGCTGATGTGCACTTTTTCGTCATCTCTCACCGTTGTTGATGACTATTTGTTGACATTGAACTTTGTCGAATTTCCCTACTTTTTATGACGGTTTCTTGTACATCTCGACACGGGCTACAATTTGGTAATATGAACTTTTGCTCCGTCTTGCATTTTATCCTGGAGGTATCGCCGGAGTGTTGAAGTTTTCTTTGCGAGCTTCCCGACTTTGTATGGTATATTCTTGTACATCTCGACACGGGCTACAACTTTGGTGATATGATCTTTTGCTCCGTCTTGCATTTCATCCCGGAGGTACCGCCGGAGTGTTGAAGTTTTCTTTGCGAGTTTCCCTACTTTTTATGGTAT
>NW_011967184.1:1269187-1277803 GCF_000949405.1 Vollenhovia emeryi | reverse complement strand
AGAACCTCTACGTTCGAACGAAACTTAAACCAAGGTAGGTCATTCAGTCATATTCGACATTTTCTGTGCTCGTGACGACTGAAGGGGCGATTTTAGGCACGTTCCGAAATGTAATTAACGATACTGAAAAATCTACAAGTAGCGTGCGTAAACTTTAGATTTTCATTCTTGTCCATCTATAGCGTACGTAACATCTACTATCAGTAGAAATTCAGAGTCGTTGGTACACTTCCACGGAACACACCATGATCGATAAACCGAATTCCTCTGATTAAGACCGAACCGATTGTCCAAGTCAGAGCGTGTACCACATTTATCCGGGATCCGCGCGGACAAAACTCACATTACGAGTGAGACGTCCATGCAACGGCCGGCATCACCGCGTGCCCGGGCACTTGGCGTAAGATGCTGTACAAACGATCCGCGCGGTCAAGTCACATTACGAGTGTCTCATCCATGCAACGGCCGGCATCACCGCGTGCCCGGGCACTTGGTGTAAAATGCCAATAAAATCGGTTGCAAGATCTTAATGCGAGCCCCAAAAACTGCCAAATCTCGGAAGTGTGGCCATCGACAGAAACGGACATTTAAAGAATAGATATCTTTCAAACGAGCTCTGAAATGTCTTTATTAATTAACGAATACTATACGGCACTCCCGAACGCGATGGGTACCTTTGGTTGTCCCGTCTTTAGGGTCTGTACTCTCTAAAAATTAATCAGTGCATCATTACTGTAAATCAGTGAATATTCATTGTTTTCAGTAATAAACCACTGAGTGAGTTTTAGAGAGTAACCCTTCAGGGTACTTAAGCCCCTCCACCACGACAAGGTAGTACCCGAGGAGGGGATTATCGACAAAAAACCGTAAAGATGTGTATATTTAGAAAAATGAATATTGAGTGAACATAAATTAAGTTTGCTATTTAATGCACGATGTGAGAGAGATTCATCCGAGTTCGATCGTTAAAAAAGGCTCGTGGATATATCGAACTTAACTAATAATTTATACAGGGTGGTCTAAAAGTCCCGGAACGGTTGAATATCCCGAGAAATTGTGGGTGGATCGAAAAACGGAAAAATACGTATTTCCTATTTTTGAAAGAGCTATCGATATGATACCATTGAAAAGTTATAAATTTTCTCTTGAATATCTCAAAAAGTATTAGGCAAATAAAAAAATGTTTCAGACAAAATTTACCTACTTTTTAACGTGGAATGCGAATCTGTTATAAAAAGTGGGGGTTCCCATTTTAGATTTTAAAGTTGTCCCCCGCCCCACCCACAGGGGTGGGGGTGGGGGGGGTCAATTTTGGTATCATTCGATAGCTCTTTCAAAAATAGGAAATACGTATTTTTCCGTTTTTCGATCCACCCACAATTTCTCGGGATATTCAACCGTTCCGGGACTTTTAGACCACCCTGTATATGTAATTCCCGTATGGCATTTCTACTTTAAATTACGCGTGATATTCTTCTCGCGAAAATCATCGCAGAAATGAGCGATAAGATTACGGATCGCGACAAGTAATTAAATGCGATTGATAAATGTTAATAACTCTCGTAGGAAATGATCGCGTTACGAGGAGCGACGCGAAGACACGCGGAACATCCGCCTCGCTCGACTGATACGCGCTGAATGATTCGACACAATAGACTGTTTTCAACCGGTGTTCGCGGCGCTATGTCATTTCTTGGAATCAACGCCCGAAATTCCAACAATTTTCGCAATTGATTAATTTTAATAACCGACGAAAATTTGGATTAATATCGAAATTGTACTGGGCAAGATTGCCCAATAAAATTATAATATTGAATAAGAATAAAGGCTAATGTAACGCCAATGTTACGTATCAATAATTGTACGGTATTGCATTTACATTATTTCCCAATACTACGCCAATACTTTGTGCTACCCGGGCTTTATCGACACTTTATATTATAATTCAACTACAGATTTAATATTTTGATTTTCATTGTAAGAAAGTAACGGCAAAGTAACGATTCGTTTTTTGAGTAACTGTAACGCGTTACTTTTCAGAATTAGTAACTTGTAATTGTAACTAATTATGTTTTTAGCGAAAAAACTGTAACTGTAACTAGATACTTTTATAAAGTAACTTTCCCAACCCTGTATATACGTATACTGGCTATCGGAAATGTCTTATCGCCGATACGATCTATTGAGCTCTCAGGGCTTGAGAATTGTTCTCGGCCGCTGTCCTACTACCGCCGTTGGAGGATTTGGCAAGAATCGCACAATCGTCTTTACGACCGTAAATAGAAAGGCAAGAAGAAAAAGAGCAGAAATTGAACAGCCCAGACGGTGGTCGCAACTTCAACCCCGATCCCTCTTATCTAACCTTGGTGAAGAAGTTAGCCTCGGCAGGTTAGCTCAGACTACCATCCTTCGAGTATTCGCGGATCCGTTTACTTTACGATGGACTTGGAGGTGATCAGAAAATACGAAGTCGACAGGGAGCACGATGCAAAGGAAAAAGAAAAGGAGAGAAAAGGAGAAAGAGAGGGGGGAGAGAGATAGACGGATATAAAAGTAATTGTTGGGTGGGGCAGCGGATAATTGACGAGAAAACTCGATTAGCTTGCCGAGCGAGACTTTGTTAATTGTCGGAAAGTTCAAGCTCGAAAGGTCGCACTGGAACAGAAAAGAGGCGGCCCTGGTTGAGCAGTTCGAGCACAGTTTAACTGTAAAAGCGCATTTCCCCCGAGTTCGATCTCGCAAAATCGTAAGCGCGCGATGACGAGGTTCTAATGCCATTCGCAATTTAATTTCTTATTCAGAACCGCGCAAGAGAATCGAACTTTTAGAAAATAAATAACAGCACTATTTATTAAATAATACGGCAATCATAAATAAATATAAATTTATAAGTGTGCATGAAATATAATAACATAACGTTGTGAAGTCACGTTCTTCAGCTGTTTTTATAAATTCTTAAGAAGTCCATAAAAGAATTGCAATTTCTACGAAAGAATACATTTATAAGCAATCGTGTTCTTTAAACAATTGCGCGAAGAAAAATCCAATTTAAAGAGTCACTGTTAATATGTAATGCGATGCAACCAAGTTACACATCTTGTATCTTATGCGAGCAGACTTTCTTGTCACAATATCGCATGTATGTACATGGTGCACAACCGCGGATTGGACATACGAAACTTGGCGAAGCGCTTGTAAATAGGCATAAAGTGCCATTTGGAAGTATAATTAACTTAGTAAGTGGAGGACACGCGACGCACAGATGTCACACCTCTCAGCGAAGCCGATCTATGTAGTTAGAAACAGGCGCTCGAGTTGGAGCTTGTCGGGCTTACCACACGGGACTTTCTGCGTAATGCGCTTTTCATTAAAGTTTCACGTTGCTCTAGATTAATATTGAATAACGTTAAGGCAATTCTGCATTGCTCGATAGAGAAAAACATCCGCTTCATGCGCGTTGTATCCGAGCTCCAACTTCTTTTACTTTTAATTAAAATACGAAGTTCTGACCATTTACAAATAAGAAAATACTAACAAGTAATATAACGACGAAACGACATTGCACTCATAACTATACATATATAATTGTAATAGAAATTTGCTAAACAACCAATGTCAGTTCTCTGCGCGATGTATTTATAATAATTAGCGATTATAAAAAAAAGACAAGTTCACATGAAGATAAATATAATCTGTTATTTCTCACTCATTTAAATATATTTTTATACCATCCTTTTACATGGGAAACGCGGTTGTATGGAACTCAACGTCGAAGCGCGCTCTCTTTTAAATGTCTGTAATAAGAGCAAGATTTCTCCCCATAATCGTCTGAAACGTTTCGTTCTGTCGACGCTTTTAAAATAAGCAACTCCCGCAGCGACTTTTCGACGAATAGCTTGTAGAAAATGAGTCAGAGTTTCTCGAGGAAATCCAGTTTCGGAGCGAAGTTAAAGCCCTCTTCTTCCCGTTCCCTTCCATTCGTAACTTCTGGTACGCGTTCGAGCTGCTACGATTCTCGATTAAAATTCGCGAGCGGCAGCACGAGGAAGAACTAACATCCAGGCCCGGGGGCAAAGTCGGCTGTGAGCGCGCGTTAAGCCGGCGATTATTCCAGCGAGCCAAGGGGAAGGATCATGTGCACGGTTCTCGTGGATTTCATTAAAACCCTCGTCAAGGGAAATTTGAATATTGCCCGGCTGAAACGTGGGTCCCGCGTCGCACTCATTCGTTTAGCAAGACGGAATGATATAACGCTGTCAAGTCTCGTCATATCATTATATCTTGCTCGTTGTACGCGTATTCATTATCTCTCATTAATGAGGCAATTGAGAAAATATTTTTTTACGCCAATTAAAACATCGGATTATTAATAAATATTTGCGATCTCAAGATCTTGGTCTTCCAAATTATTTTATTTTATTTTTAAGAAATGAATAATTAGTATTCCAAAGTGTTATGAAGGCGCCTAATAAGAAAATATGTAGAAAGGAAAGAGTTCCAATGTGAGCCACAAAATGAACGGAAATCGGTTCTCACAAATTAGAAACAAAATCACTGAGGAAGACCCGAAGGAGGGTCGAAACGTTTATTGAAGAGAAATTTTGTTTCTAATTTGTGAGAACCGATTTCCGTTCATTTTGTGGCTCACACTGGCACTCTTTCCTTTCTGAATAATTAATCTACTATTAATGTCGTAAAACGCGCAGTTCTAAGCAAATTCTCTATTTTTAACATTGTATAAGGAATTAATAAAACTTTTTATGTTTTGTTTGCAAGTCTGCTGGTCTAGAAATTTTTTTTTACAATTCATATAAGAATTTTTTAATTCGTACTATATAATCGATTACAATTTTCTGTAAGGGAAATTTGACTGTGGATTTTTGTCGAAAAATATATTGTTAATTTCAAACACATCATCCTTGTATGTACAAAATAAATGTACATGAGAGACTCACTTATAAAACCAATAACAAGCTTTTGCGGGTATACGATATTTTTCGATACGCGAAACGTTCTCGGCGCCCTCGATGACTCGACAACACTCTATGCAATTAGCTAATTGCCACGATTTAATTTAGCAATCGGATTTTCGCAAAATCACCTGGAATTAAAATTGCCGATAACAAGCGCGAATGGAGAAGCGTACAAAATAATACTATGTTTCAGAGTTGAGCGGAAGAGTATTTGATCCTAAAATCAATACGTAAAATCGATTCGAGTAATCGATTACACTTGTAACAATTGATTTCAAAATCGGTACATGCATCGATTAAAGTGATTATTGTACCGAAATATTTGGTTGTTCAACAAATTTCATTTTGTAATGATTACTTGACCAATTTAGAAAAAGAGAGAACGGTTTTTTATAGTTCTAATATATTTGCAAGGTCTGTGGAAAATTACTTTAATTTAGATAGAAAATTCTGTTCTATTAGCAACTTTACACCGAGACCAGTTTTCGTTCTAGTATTAAATACATATTTGTTGTATTATATTTTCAAGAAATGATAAAACTGTACTTTGTTCTTCCACTTAGAGTTTTATCATTAAAACAACAGAATAATGACGATATAAAAGTAATAAATTAAATTAGATTAAGCAATACTTTGATCAAATCTTTGGCCGTGTTTAGTGCTTTTGCGTTGAAAATACATATCTGTTTTGTTAAAGTATATATAATACATACCGGTACTCATATATTCCGAAATGTCGTACATGCCAATACACGGCGTGAGAACACGGTTAGAAATCGTCTATCGTGATTTCGACACGAGGAAAGTTCGAACTGCGAGGCAAAACGAGCTTTCGCAAAGGGAAAAAAAAGCCTTGTCTCGAAACGCCCAGCACGTTCCCAACGACGAGTAAAAAGAGGGGAAAAAAGATGTGCAGGTCGGATTTTTATGAATCCGGGAGTGCTTTAACTTGTGCACGTTCGGCTTCATCGACTTGCTCGTTACGTCACTGCTTTCGCATTAATTTTTCTTTTATATAAGCTAAACAGGAATCGCAATTACTTATTAACCGAGAGAATATAGCTTTTCAATAACCTTACGACCAGGACCCTTCATTTCCTTCAGAGTAATTCGAGTCAATTATCTCAAAATTTATTCGTTTATCAAAATACGTACGCTATTTACTTGGTTCCAATAAAAATATAAACTATATCGTATATATTATAGTTAATTACTTATATGATAAAATTTTTTATACTCTCGTTCCGCTTCCTGATCTGCATATCTTTTCCAAATGTAATCTAAATGTATTACACACGTACACACACAAGTTTGGGAATTATTACTTTTTTGCCTAAATACGTTATTGAATATTTGTCCTTAAGAACGAAATGGTTTGAATGGTTTATAATATAATTTAAATGACTTGTATTTTCATATTTAGCGTTTCTAAAATTTTCCCCTCTAAATTTCGAAATGTTTAATATAATTTATGCGAGTTTTTTTCTCTTTTGTCCCTTAGTTAAAAAAATTTTTTTCTTAAAGTTGTCAAGTTTAATTTATGCGAGTTCTGTAAGGATTACTGGGGTTTCTATAATGTAAATACAATTTTTCTTTGCATGAATATTATGAAATGTACGTCAACGTAACGAAATCCTTGAGATTTAGTATAGGCGTCAAAGTTCCCTTCGTCATCTTGTTCTCGCGGTATATTCAATAGCGAAACTTTTACCTCGGTTCGCGCGGCAACGCCAACTTTAATATCCGAATACGAGGAGTTATCGCGCGAAAATTCGATACGAGCCTGCGATACTAATATTTCCTGTCGCTAATCGGAAGCCACAGTGTACACTTGAAAGCGTCTGCGACAGTCTATCGTTCGCGTAAACTTTCCAGTTTGGAAGTTATCCGCATCGCGAACTTTATCCAACGTTTACCACGTCTCCGCAGGAATCTCTTCCTTTTTTCTTCTTCAACGAAATTACACCAAAGAATTTGGCTGTTGATTAATCATCAGTATCGTGGAACGCAAATTCACGATTCTTTTAAAAAATATTACTTCAAGGAGAATCGCGTATGGGGAACTTAACAATTTTATTTTTCTAATATTTACAAAAGTATAAGGAATATTTTATAAATTGATCGTCAAAAATTTTACTGATGATTGAAGCTGGAAAGTTTCGCTATATGCAATTATCCTCAAAATTCGAATTCGCGTCAATCGTGTTTTCTTTTTTTAATATTATATAACTACTCGTCCAAGCACAATCATTCACGATTTCTCATATAATGCGACGACGATCGAGAGCGTATTCAATATCCGATAGGACTATCAAAAGCCTATTGTCGACGATCTGTTTTCTACGGACAGGCGACAAGCGCGATTCTTTCCATTCATGATAAAAAGAGGTGCTTTTATGGTGCGCTGACAGCATCAGAATGGAAATCACAAAGTGCAGTTAAACTAATTGATAGGTACACGCTCGATCGATTCCTCGATACGAGGGACACACGCATGCGAAATTACACGTTACGTATCCCGGTAGAATGATGCAATCGATAAGACTCGACTTTCGCCCTCGCCTACAACGATCTCTCCTTCTGCGAGTAAATTAGACCATGGCTACAGTTGTCATACGACCTTCATGTCAGGAAGCATATTAGATAAGCTTCTCAAAATAACGTTTCATACAATCTTCACCGAGGGGGAAACCGCACCCCCAGAAAGAATTTCTGCTACCGAGACAAAAAATAGTCTTGGCACATTTATATTTCTCGCTACCTCATTTAGTATAAAAATAAGACAATATCGACATAAAATCAATAATTCTTATTCTCCCCTATCGAATGAAAAAATATTGACTTACTATATTGAGACACGAGTAACTCGTCGTTGTTCTTGCGTTTAGAATAAATTTTCCCTCCATCTTGCAACGCACGAGGCTGGCACCACGATGTTCGACAAAAGACGATACATCCTATCGTTTTATTCTAGATTTTAGAATTTTGCATTTTAGATTAAAATATTCCTTTCTCTATAATAAGCATGATTGGCGCTACATCGATCCTATTTTATGATACATTCAAGTGTAAAGTGTAGCATTGGATCCGGAAATTTTTCTGTGGATGCGCTGAGGGCATTGTGGTGTACAGATTTGCGGCATTACTGGGCATTATTAGATATTACTAGGCATTTTTTGGCATTAGTTTGGGCATTGGGCCTTGCTGGGACATTATAAAGATAAAATAATAAGATAAAGTAATGCCCACTGAGTATTGGTGGACATTGGTGTACAAGATTTTGGTCAGCTGTTTCCCCCTCGATCTTCACTTTGCAATATCGTATATACCATGAGATGTTACAATTATCTGTATTTTTCTACGCTTTCAACTCTGATGTATGTGCATGTATCTATACACTTATACGTATACAGGGTGAGTCTTTCCATATCCGACAAAATTTTTGAGAAGGTAGAACGGGTCGAGATGAACGGAAAAGTCCTGTACCATTTTGCAATTTTCGTAATAGTTAACGAGTAATTAATTATTAAAAATCGTTGTCTTAGGCCGGCCTACCGCCCAATTCGAGCGCGTGGCGAGATGTCCGCATAGCAATATCGATCGCCAGGCGGTCACATCTTGCCACGCGCTCAAATTGGGCGGT
>NW_011967184.1:1260120-1265702 GCF_000949405.1 Vollenhovia emeryi | reverse complement strand
CGCCCAATTCGAGCGCGTGGCGAGATGTCCGCATAGCAATATCGATCGCCAGGCGGTCACATCTTGCCACGCGCTCAAATTGGGCGGTAGGCCGGCCTAAGACAACGATTTTTAATAATTAATTACTCGTTAACTATTACGAAAATTGCAAAATGGTACAGGACTTTTCCGTTCATCTCGACCCGTTCTACCTTCTCAAAAATTTTGTAGGATATGGAAAGACTCACCCTGTATAATTATTTATGAAACATACTGCGCAGTGTACGACTAACTGATACAAAGAAGTTAATCGACGAAGATAATCGGCCTTGCAACATTAATGTATCAACATGGAAACAAATATCTATGATCTATAAAAATATTTTCGTTCACGAATTTTTCAAAGAAATCCGTAATAACATGATTCGATCAGTTTCGTGAGTCTCGAAAAATTATATCTACACAATTTACATCGAATAATACAAGTACGGGCGTTGTGCTCGATTTTCTTCATTTTCGTGCTAATAAAAAATCTATAATATACCTACTTCGTTTATCAACGTAACGTAACATTAAAAAAAAAACGTTAAGTGACAATAGCGTTCCTGCCTCAGCAAATAGCGCTTTCTCGCGCAAAGTAAATCTACGAAACTTGAATTTAGCGAACGAACGGCTAGAAACAACAAAACCCGACCCCATGTTTTCGCATGACGTTAATTAAATTGTCCTCACGCGCACGCGTACATGGGCATATAATGGAGGTGGATGTAATGAGCGTATTTAATCAGGCTGTTTAATCAAGGTGTCCTTTTACAGCCGGCGGGCGGCGCAATATCGTAAATAACTCTCGCCCGTATTCCCGACGTGCTGTAAAAACGTAATGCGCATTCGCTTCGCGGGCGATGCCGCGAATAACAGTATTTCGAGCGCACAATGGCGCGTAGAGATATATCTCGCAGTTCCCCCTTTTTATTTTCCTATGCAATAACAATAACAATTGATTTGGAATTTCCAACGCGCGATTGCCATAATATGCGTTTTATACCGCGCAAACGCATAAAGCATATAAATATACGCATGCAGAGATTGCACGCAATTATTTAATACAATTCCTAAATTAATTTGCATAGCTTGTGTACGTGTATAATTGTGCAATTTGTAATCACACACCAAAATCCGCTTGTTAACTGTAAAAGATTACAATTGCCGAACGACGATTTGCCGATTGCAATAGATTTAGACAATTAATGCGATTCACATTGGTAAAGTAGATTTAATATTACAGCGGTAATGCCGATGTGATTTCAGTGATGATATTACTGTATTAATTAACGGGAGGAATGCGAATATCGCGCCACTCGGGGGGATGCTCTATATTATGTGATATTGTCCACAATAGACACGAGATGAGATTATTGTGCCGCGCGGGCCGCGTTACAGTCGCGATTGAATTACGCTCGGGAGGCCATTACTGGCCCCGGGGTCGCGCCGTCGCGAATGAGAAGTGCCGCGAAATTATGCCGAAAAGAAACGCGACGATAAATCTTCCGCGGGATTACTTTCCGGAATGGACCGGAAGGGAAGCGAGAAATGCGCGGGGGAGGATGTAATCGGAGATGAAAGATGGGCCGAAGGTCGACCGAGCGTTTTGCGCTCGCCACTCGCTGTAATTTCCCACCAAGGAAGGGGAGAAAAGTCGTTTCAACGAGTTCGGCCTTTCTTCATGGTAATCGAGGGAACCATTCAGGACTCGATCTTTACGACCGACGGTTTGTTCCGTATTTATTCTCCCGCCGATAGTTCCGCAGCTTTACGGGATTTCGATAAAAAAAAAAGAAAGAAAGAAAGTAGGACTTTAACGAAACTCTGTTAACAAGTTTTTTTTCCCGCCGCGTTCATATCTGCCTATTCGCAAGTACGCAATCTAAAAGTTTCGACTTCACCGCGAATAAACGCAATTGTGACTTTTAATGGCGGAACAGCGGAACTTTGAAGAATTCTGTAATGTGCGTGTATGTATCCGCGAGAAGTTAAACATAACTTTTAACCATTAGGATCGGAGTGAAGCATTTTAATTTAATTAAATAAAAAAACCGAGGGGTAAACCGCTGAGGGCATTACTGGGCATTACTGGGCATTTTGGGGGCATTAGTTTGGGCACTAGGCCTTGCTGGTGCATTATAAAGATAAAATAAGATAAAATAAGATAATAAGATAAAGTAACACCCACTGGGCATTAGTGGGCATTGGTGTACAAGATTTTGGTCAGCGGTTTCCCCCTCGAAAAAAACCCACGATTTGTATCAGTGGTCTTGAAATATCATCGACGTTACGCCGAGCTTTGATCAACTTGACCCATCGATTAAAACCTGCTGTATCCAGGAGATTGCGGGAACATGTACGTGTTTCCATAAATCACGATCTGATCGACGTTTTAACCACGAGTACGGCAGCCATATATAACGCGCGGCGTTTCGGTGAATAATTTCGTCGTTGTTACTAAAGTGGGATTACTGAGGCGAATCTCGCAAATGTATTCGAATATTAGAACATCGCGCTCTGACATTTGAATTTAGGACCAAACCGCGAATAAATATGTCCGGAAGATACAAACGTCCATGGAAAATAGATTATTTAATTAAATAACTAAATCTAGGCACAATTTAAATATTCCAAGTATCATGCATAAAAGTATCGGTATTTTTACTTAGAAATACCTAAATACTTATTGTGTACGACGTGCAGATAATACGTTTTTATTTACCACCTGAAACGTTGAAAAAACTCCGCTATCAAATACTCAAGATTCCGATACTTTAATTAGCTAATCATTCAATACAAAATTCGACATTTAAACGTTTCAAATTTCACTTTTATTATTAATGCCTTGAATATTAGAATATTTCTCGTTAAAATATCTTTAAAACATGTAGAAAATCAAAACGTGAAAAAGTTCCGAATCGAGAACGGTAAATATTTAAACTTTTAAAGTATAATCGCGCGTAACACACAACTAGTGCAACGCATTTGCGATTCTAGTAATTGCACCAAGATAGAAACTGTAAACCCTCGTATCGCCATGAATACGCGATGTATTACACTGTATGCCGTCGCAAACGGCACGAAATGGATTGCAGGCTTCTGCCGGCCACCGCCGGAGATTTATGGGCGCTTTAAAATTCTCGATGTTGTCGACCACATCGTTAGAACCGGCGGCAAAAATCGATGCACCGGCTAAATATCCAGCGTTAAAACCCAAAGCGGCGCATCCCGCTATACTTTCGCGCTCGAACACAAGGGCCGAGCGCGTTCTCGACGAAATATTTTTAATCCGTCTGTACCTCGTAAAGCCGGTATTTTCGTGCGATGCGCGAATGCGTCAAACCTTCTGTGCGGCCTTCGTATTCTCAATAAAAATAAATGCACGTACCCACGTTCCGAGAGACTTTTTATACAAATTCAACTAACTAGAATATCAAACTGCTGCGGTTTCCGCCAGCAAAATACATGAATAATGCAAAATCAAGAAATAGAAAAAGCTGAATACATTGCTGTGTAAAGGACTTCTCTATAAAATGGACGTTTTAAAAACTTTTTGCAACACTTACGTTATTAAAAATTTAGAAATGAAAATGTTTCTAAATTTCTTTGAAAAGGTTGGAATGTAATTTTTCGTCGATATATAATACTGTCGCATGAATATAACTTTTAATTAAAAGTATATTGACGTTACGGAGGCAATGTACGTTATTTCAATTTATTCTTAAAATAACTTCAGCTCGTATAATTTATTTAATATAATATTACATGTCCAGCCAGAAATCGACCGACAAATTTTTAATATAATAAAAACAAAGTGCCGTTTCGCTTGTTAACGTACAAACATTAAATTAATTTTCCTCTGTATAACGAATAAAAATCAGTTTTCCGAAGCATTTATCGCTCAGATAATTGTTAAAAAGAAACGAATAAAAAATGTCCAGTTATGATTTCCGAACGGTCGCAATATAACAGCGTGTTGGCCGCCGACCATGATTTATCTTTGTGGCAAACGGCAATAACGAGCGACAGTATCATACGCTTATAATGTTGGGCCTCTCCGCCGAGGGGAATAGACAAAGAAGTGCAAGAGTGCGATCCTCGCAGTCATACAGAGGAGATCGTAATATCGCGTCTCCACAATAAACCTTTTTTAATACAAAAGGTTTGAGAAAAGACGCCAAGTATAAGCATCATCCAATCAAGAATTATATAATTTAATTATTTTGACATCTTTTATTTAAAAAAAAGTACTTAATTGAGTTAAAATAGTTGAGCAATCAAATTAGGAATTTTTGCGACAATATTTGTAACTTGTCACGGCAAAGCGATCTTTTCATCTGCCTTGTGTATGCAAGAGACCGTAAAATAAAGGAGAGACATAAATTAAAAGTTACTTTTTCAGAAGAGAGAAAGAGAGAGACAGAGAGATCTATGTAACGAGAAATTCTTCACACTTTTGCGCATAAATTAAAGAGTTTTAGAACACAGCTAAAAAATTTTTTAGCAATGTACGAGTATTGTAGTCGTACGACGTTGGGACTATCTTTTATTTGCGTGGCAGTGCAGGGAATTGGAACATTGCGACCAGAAAAGTGACACAATAAAAGAGTTACTTTTTTAAAGTGGCAATGCTCCCCTCTTTTGTGTATAGAGTTCAAATAAAGAATTTTAATAGCATACAATTCGAAATTAATATTACAAATTTATATACACTGACAAAAAAATATCTTAGTCCAAAAAATATTACTTGACTCAAGAAAATTATTCGTTAGGTGGCTCCTAATAGCTTATTAACTTAAATTTAAAAAAACAAAAAAACAGGCATTGCTATTGCTTTAATTCGAGCATGTATCTCATTGCCAGATATTTTTTTAACTGTACGTCAGCACGGCGTGAGAACATTGTCAATACAGTTCATTCTGACGGATTGTTTTCTGTCTTGTGATATGTACAGTCTTGAACTTTGATACTTTGCTGGCACAGTCATTTCAGCATAATCATACGCAACTTATCTAAGAATTGCTAATTTTTGCTAGTTAATTGCTGTAATATCGATTTTTTGCTCCAGTCGATAAAATGTTCTGCTAACGTCAGCGCAGTATAGAACATATTAAAAACAGTAAGATTTATCTAATCCAATAAAAAATGAGATCTGCAAAAAAATCAGTAATGTTATAATATATTCTAAAATAATGCGTCAATTTTTGTTTGCTGTTTAACTAATAATACTCAACTTGTACGGTCGTGATTACGCAGATAAATATCTTGATCTTAGAGCACAATACAATAATAATCGTTCTCGTCGGACGTTTAAAACGCTCCTACATTCGCCTTTAGAAATCAGTGTGTAATCGACTTATCGCGAACGCAGTAGCGTTTCGCATTCTGTGCTGTGTTTCCAGTGTTTATCGGACAGATCCACCTGTGATAACCGATTAAGAAACAACCGGTCAAGGTAAGTTAACACGATTTAATTATTTCTTTAACTAAATATATTATTTTACAACATCAAGTTTTGTTGACCGTATCTGGCTATTTTTATGTTTAAGGATGTATTACGT
>NW_011967184.1:1242519-1255265 GCF_000949405.1 Vollenhovia emeryi | reverse complement strand
TCTCTCTCTCTCTCTCTCTCTCTCTCTCTCTCTCTCTCTCTCTCTCTCTCTCTCTCCTCTCTCTCTCTCTCTCTCTCTCTCTCTCTCTCTCTCTCTCTCTCTCTCTCTCTCTCTCTCTCTCTCTCTCTCTCTCTCTCTCTCTCTCTCTCTCTCTAACGCTCTCATTTTTAGTGTGTGATTATACATGACAATCCTTTCTACATCACTAAAATACACACAAGTCTATGTATATGACTATCTTAGGTAATACTTCTAACAATTATAATTTTTGTAACTGTGAACTTAATATCTCAAACTTGTTTACTTTATTTATGTATTAATTTGTAAATCTCTAATTTATATTGTCAGATCGCTTGAAAAGGACCAAAACCTATGGTCGAAACGTGAAACAAAACTTGATGTTGTTAATTATTGCTGGGGACCCTGAACAATTTTCTTGTTAGTATATTATTTTAATTTCCGTAGACATTAAATATGCGAAATATAGAAAGTGTACTATTCAAAATCGTGAATAAAAGTAGAGTCCAAACATACTATTGAAATGATCTGCGAATAAGTAATTTAAATAAATAATATTATGTTCTACTTCGTACAATTGAAAAATGTATTATATTTTTAAATTTAAAGAACTAATGCGTATAGAGTTATATAGAGAAAGAAAGCAAAAAGTATAAGTATAGATTAAAGTGATATACATATATGAAATGCCAAGATTTTTAACTTGCTAAATGTCATGTACTAGTGATAGTTTCATAAATTATTGAAAGATTACGTCGTGTCAGTTGACTAATTTGTATTATTTATTTATTTATTGATTTTATATATAGCTCTTTTTCTCTTTCGCACAAGTGCTTCTTAAAACTTATAAACGTGGACAAATTTGTAGGTTGTCAGAGCAACGATGTTACCGCCTCGATATGTTAATATAGAAGAAGAGTGCAAGCGAAATCCGGAACTCAAGATGTCAGATCTACAAATGTTAAAGGATTGGATGGATAAGCAGCCTCATATGCCACAAGTAGACATGTACTATATTGTTTTGTTTTTGCATAGCAACTATTATCGTATAGAACCGACCAAGAAAACGCTCGAAAATTTTTTAAACGTAAGGATGCATTCGCCAGAAGTATTCACTAATAGAGATGTAATCACGTGCAAAGAATTGCGAGAGACCGTCTCTGTCATGTGAGTTATTCTGTCAAATTATTAAGATTAATAAGTATCATTAAAAATCATATCCGCATATAAAGAAAAATATTTTTTCGATAATAGAGCAGTCACGCCATTAGAGCAAAAAACCAAGGAAGGATACATCATTACATTTGGAAAATTTTTGGATCCGAATCCGGATAAATTTAACTTTTTCGAAAGTATTAAGTATTTGCTTATGGTATGTGAAGTGCAGAATATTATACATGGCACCAGCGAGGGACAGGTTACTGTTGTTGACGCAGCCGGTTTGACTCTTAGCCATATCGCTAGTTTCAATTTACCAGCAGTAAAAAAGATTTTATTCTATATACAAGAAGCAGCTCCAGTTCGATTGAAGGCTTTTCACGTATTGAACACTATGCCCATATTAGATACATTTTATAATGTAATAAAACCCTTCATAAAGAAGGACCTGGTAAGTCAACGACATGTTAAGTTTCTTTTCTTTTTAAGAAAGGAAACTCAGTGAAAAACGAAAGTCGGAAAGACGTCTATTAGACGACTATTAGATGCCGTTAATATCTATGCCGTTTAATAATCGTCTAATAGCCGTCTTTCCGACCTTTATTTCTCACTGGAAAAATATAAGATATAAATACACATTTATTATTTTAGCTGCATTTTCATTCGAATATGGAAACCGTGAAGAAATATGTGCCTATAGAGAGTTTGCCAAATGAATATGGTGGGACAGCGGGACCTATCAAGGAAATAACAGCCAGGTATATTAAAGTACTGGAAGAATTTCGCGATTGGTTTCAGTATGACGAAATTCACATGCGAATAAACGAATCTTTGGGAGTTGGCAAGTGCGAAAATGCAGAAAATCTATTCGGTGCAGATGGTAGCTTTAAAAAGTTGGAGCTAGATTAATCACCCCAAAAAATATCTTACTAACGCAGATAGATTTCTCTAGATGTCACAATAAAAAATTATCGCTAGTTTTTGTATCTGGTAAAAAATTCTTTATAGCCTGCAGAATTTACAGCAGCAAATTCTAGTAATATTATCTGGATCAGTATATTATCATAGTAATATTATCTAGTAATATTATCTGGATCAGGTTCGAATCCTGGTTGGGGTAATATTTTTCGCAATAAGAATTTAATTGCCAGATACGGTCAATAAAAATCATTGATGTTGTTAATTACTGCTGGCGACTTTTAAGAGTATTCTTAATAGTTTATTATACACCATTGACCTCAAAACATGGTGTTCCTCCGTAATAGGGGGAAAAGGGGGAGGGCAGGGGAAAGGGAATTTTAAAAAAATCGCGTTTCGACAGTTCAGTGTATGGTCGACAACCCGTATCGACGGACTGTTCCGAAAAGTCGAAATAGACGCGTAAACATCTTAACTAATATATGTTATTGCGAACAATATTACCTACAGCCCCAGTGGTCGAGCTGGTTAAGACGCCCGCACGGATTGAGGGAGGTCCCAGGTTCGAATCCTGGTTGGGGTAATATTTTTCGCAATAAGAATTTTAATTGCCAGATACGGTCAATAAAAATCATTGATGTTATTATCTGGAAGGTTTGGATTTACGACTATAAATATTAATCACTAGATTGGATAAAAATTAATTTCGGTACCATAACTAGAACAATCTTTGTAAGAAATATAGTTCTTGTATGTATCACAGTCGAACTTTACAATGGATGGGCGCCATAAAGGCTTTGTTACTTAGTAATTTATAAATTATATTATATCAACATTTATAAAGGTAAATATTTGTTAAGGATACAGAAATTTTAAAGGACACGGGCACAGTCAAAGACTAGCGACACTCTCATCGTCGGAAGTGAGAGCGTCCTTTAATGTTTTTTTTGTTTCTTCCGTAGCGACGGTTTTGTATTATTATTTAATCAATATTCTTAAGAGGTGACGAGTTATGTGTTTATGCGAGTTCGGTTACAGTTGTGCTTAATAAAGTGGTGATTATTAAGGTTTCAAGACCTATTATTTAACAAACGTTCCTTCTGGCTATCTTTCGAGATCCCTATGAATCATCCTTGAGATGGTTCGTGACGAGCGATAGGAGGATTGCGTCAGGTCAGCTACATAAAAATCAAGGTACTTTCGACATAATACGAAGGTTGGTGGACTCTATAAAATCACATAAAGGTTATTGACTATATAAAGAATTATGAAGGTTTGGTTGTCTGTAAAGACGCACGAAGTTTTTTGGTTGTCTGCAAAGACGTACGAAAGTTGGTTGTTTGTAAAGACGTACGAAGGTTGGTTGTCCGTAACAACGCACGAAAGTTGGTTGTCTGTAACGACGCACGAAAGTTGGTTGTCTGTAAAGACGCACAAAGTTTTCGGTTGTCTGTAAAGACACACGAAGTTTTGGTTGTCTTTAACGACGTACGAAGGTTGGTTGTCTGTAAAAGGACACACGAAAGTCGGTTGTCTGTAAAAGGGAATACGAAAAGCTTGGTTGTCTACACTGAAAAAAATTTCTGGTTGAATATGGACGAATCAGATAATTCCTTTAGGATTTACCACAATTCCTTTAGGATTTACCAGAATTCCTGTAATCCTACAGAAATTCTGGTAAATCCTAAAGGAATTCTGGTAAATCCTAAAGGAATTATCTGATTCGTAATCCTACAGAAATTCTGGTAAATCCTAAAGGAATTATCTGATTCGTCCATATTCAACCAGAAATTTTTTCAGTGTACGATAGACGCTCGTATCTATTGTATAAGTAACTGTTTAAAAGACACTCTTATGAAAGGCGTATGGTCTGTATACGACCCTTCCCTTCTTTCTTTTTCTTTCCTTCTAAATATAGGTCATCACAGCTTCAAGATTCACAACGACATGAAGAGGTAACATTCGTCTACTGTATGATAATATGCTGAACGAGCCACTTCGTGAGAGGATCAAAAACAATCAACCTTTGCCCTGTTGAAAAACTGCTGAGATTTATTATACTAAAAGCTATCACGTTTGCTTAATTTTATTAATTACATATTTCAGTATTCTACTTCATAATTCTTCAATTACATCAATACCTTTACTAAACAATATTAAAGAGGATTTGTATAAACTATAACATAATTCGATTATCAAATTATCTTAATAATCATATCACGATACACAATTTGTACGCATAATCCGAGGGGGAAACCGCTGCGCTGACCAAAATCTTGTATACCAATGCCCACTAATGCCCAGTGGGCATTACTTTATCTTATTATCTTCTTTTATCTTATTGTATCTTATTTTATCTTATTTTATCTTTATAATGCCCCAGCAAGACGTAATGCCCAAAAAATGCCCTAGTAATGCCCAGTAATGCCGCAAATCTGTACACCACAATGCCCTCAGCGGTTTCCCCCTCGCTTTAATTTAAGTATTTATTAAATATCAAAGAATAGATAATTTTAAATTTAAAAAAATTTTATTTTAATTCTGTAAAAAGTTTATTAAGATGTAATTTTCACAGCAAAGAAAATTGGATTTTTTATTTTACAAAACCAATTATTTCATTTAATAAATAGTATTCTACATCTCATGAAATCTTTATTTGAATGTTGAAAATGTAATGATTTAAATTAATTTACTCAATATAATACATAGTTTTACTTGAAATTTGACATTTTTCTTTAAATAGAATAAATATTTACTTCAGTATAAAGAAATAATTTTAAGTAAATTTATTTACTTAGTTTAATAAATTTTTTTTGTCAGTGCAGAGGGACGCTGTGGTAAGAGAGAGAATGACACACACAAGCGAGCAGTCCTATACATGTGAGTTCGAGGCCTCTCGCCGAAACACACGCACAGAACTGCTCGCTTGTGTCGGTTATTCCCTTTCTTACTGCAGGGTGCTGTAAAAACAACAGAGCCGATTTTGGCCGATTTCGGTACTTGCCGGATCTCTTTATATACCGGACTATCGTGGTCTTACTTATGAGTTTGGCAGCCATCTAGTGGCACATACTCTTATTTGCAAGCTGGAGCATGAGCGCCGTCTGTAGGAGGCATCGGCACAGTATAACCAGTATGCCCACTCTCTGTCGGCACCTTTGATCTGGGCGTTCTCAATTTTCCGCCATGTTTTTAATCGCCCCAACAGTGTATTAACGGCTAAAAGTGCCTGGGCCCTTTTCAGGATCGTATCCAGGAAAGGCGCATACGAACTAGCGTACATTATTTATTGTAAATGGAAATGGCCTATGAAAAAAATGTTCTAATAAAAGTAATTAATGTAATTACTTGCTCCAATATATAAAAGTATTAACGCGTTATTCGTCAACACTGCAAATTTTTCAATGTCACACCGACTTTGCACTAACACACGTACAAAAATCCTGTGATTGGTCATAACTAAAACATGTCGGATGCGCAGTACGATCGGCGCGAACGTGAAACTAAAGAGCGAGTGGGCATACTGGTTATACTGTGGCATCGGTCTTAAGATATAGAACATAGAGGTGCGTTCCGAATTAGCTATATTTCTGGTTACAAAGTTGGTACCACTGTAACTAACTTGCGTAGGTTCCATAATGTATCAGCTGATTTCGTTTCTTGTGTTTAATGTAAGAGAATAAATTTAATTCGTAATATATCTAATACATTAATCCCAAATATAAATTGGACATATATTGTGAAACCGAAAAGAAAAAGTTTACTTTCATAGTTTCGAAAGAAACTTATTTGCATGCTAAAAGCAGTAAGTAAACTAAAAATAGTTTTCATTATTTTCAATACTTGTTTATTAGTTAGTCTAAATATTAGTCAGCCTAATAAACAAGTATTGCAAATAATTAAAACTATTTTTAGTTACTGCATGCTTTTAGTATGCAAATAAGTTTCTTTCGAAACTACGAAAGTAAACTTTTTCTTTTCGGTTTCACAATATATGTCCAATTTATATTTGGGATTAATTGTATTAGACATATTACGAATTAAATTAATTCTCTTACATTAAACACAAGAAATGAAATCAGCTGATACATTACGGAACCTACGCAAGTTAGTTACAGTGGTATCAACTTTGTAACTAGAAATATAGCTAATTCGGAACGCACCCATAGACATAGACATAGACTATGTCTATGATATAGAAAGAGAGTAAGATCTGAGCTGAGTCAATGTGTCTCTGTCTAACTTGTATCTAAAGCCCGCTGCAGACGATGCTATTTTTCCTGCTGGATTGTCTGCGATTTAATAAATCACTATCGTTGCACCATTCAGCACTCAGGATTCCTAGTAATTTAGTAAATCGCAAGCAATCCAGCAGGAAAAATAGCATCGTCTGCAGCGGGCTTAACTTGTAATAATTTGAATGAAAATTTCACTCCAAAAATTGTAGAGTACACAATCCTCAAAATTCCTCATTTCGATTCTGAATAAAAGATAAAGAGGCATCGCCGCCTGTAAGAGCCAACTCGTGTAACAAGGCGAGGTTAAATCGCTCCGCGGAAAAAAATTATGTCTCGATTATCGCAAGGAGCGTCGCGGCGCGAAAGGAGAAACTCGCGCTTACGGCTACTCTCCCGCTCGCGTATGGTGCGTGTAAGTTCGTTAAAAGATGTTGCGAAATGCAAGACGCGGCAGTTTCTCACGCGCGCAAACTTCCCTCCGCTCATTCTGCTTTCTTCTTCACTCCTATTTTTCGTAAGGGCCGCGAATCCCCCTCGGGCGTCCCATCGCCCCGGCGGAAATGAGTTTTCACGAGAAACTTTCGAACTCAAGTCGGACTTACCGCCGCGGGATATTTCGCATCTCCGTTTCCCAACGACCCAAGTTGCCTTCCCCCCCCCCCCCTCGCGAAAGGTCGTCGTTGCCCCGCGAGTTTTCATCGGATTGAAATTGCACGACCCTCCCCCCTCTCCCTCCTGAAAATTCGCGTGCATTACGTGTGATAAAAAAACCCGATAAATTGTCGGGCATTTTTACACGAGCGAGTGTACAATTTTCCAGAATAACTGTTACACTTTTACACGTTGTAACAGTAATGTTAACAGCGTGACAATTATTTGTACATCACGCTAACGGTGCAACAATGACAACGGTAGAGAAGACAATTTCATCGAAGGTGGCGACGATCGAAATTAAATCACGACGATTGGAATTATCGCCGCGTTTCTCCAAACGGTACAATAATAAATACGTAAACATTGTAACCAGTTTTTATACGCGAGCAGCGCAGCGATAAAAATAATGGAGCGTAAAAGAAGGTAAACGTGCGGTGCAACGGTAACCTATAATGGGTCCCAGGACTCGTCAATTGCGTGGTCCGAAATCACTTCTTCGACGAACGCGCGAGAACGTAATAATAAGTTGTGATGAATATGTTTGCGATTGCGGGTTGGACAATCGGCAAGATAATAATTTACAATAGATTGAGATACTATTGGAATCAATAATGTGTTATTTAGACAATCCGATACCGGAGCCGAACGTCTATACACGTCTGTCACCTTCGGCAGTTCAATAGCGACTGACTCTGTCAAACGTTTTAACCAAGATTCGAGGGGAAAACCGCTGAGGGCATTGTGGCGTACAGATTTCAGGCATTACTGGGGCATTTTTTGGGCATTATAAAGATAAAATAAGATAAAACAAGATAAATAAGATAATAAGATAAAGTAATGCCCGCTGGACATTAGTGGGCATTGGTGTACACGCACCGGCATAAATGCTGTCCCTATCCTTGTGAGGTGCACGCACACAACTACAGGGACTCTAGTTGTGTGCGTGCACCTCACAAGGATAGGGGTCAGCATTTATGCCGGTGCGTGTACAACATTTTGGTCAGCGGTTTCCCTCTCGCCAAGATTCTAGCGATTACATTGGAACACGCGTTTAAATGGCGTTATTCAT
Organism: Vollenhovia emeryi; assembly: GCF_000949405.1. Classification (NCBI taxonomy): domain Eukaryota; kingdom Metazoa; phylum Arthropoda; class Insecta; order Hymenoptera; family Formicidae; genus Vollenhovia; species Vollenhovia emeryi. Next base: position 1,247,210 of record NW_011967184.1, on the reverse strand, counting down.
TACAAAGTAAGTAATCCAGGGAGAAATGATTCGTCGATCGATGTCGAATTGACATCGACACCGTCAAATTGACACTGGTAGCACAATATATCGGCGCAACATTGGGAAATAACGTAAACCTAGTCGATTCCCGACGTCGATCGACGAGTCATTCTCGCTGGGATTAATTAGATTCACTCACCGAACGACGCTGCTCCTCCGTCAACTGTTCCGGGTCGAAGATCTCGCGTTGATCACCGATCCACTCCCGGGACACGCGCGTCGTCAACGCGGCACAGGAAGTAACGGCGGGAGAGGACGACGAAGCGGAAACGTTGGCAACTACGCGCCGCACTGCGCGAATCGTCGATCCCGACACTTCGACGACGACGGATCGCGCTGCTTCGAGGCCGCGAATATCCATCCTCCGCGACACACGTGCGACGCGAGAAGAAGCCGAGCGACAAAACCGAACCCTTGGCAACTTAACGCCGCTGCGCGAATCGTCGATCCCGACACTTCGACGACGACGACGGATCGCTGCTTCAATGCGTGAATCCATCCGCGCGACACACGTCCGACGCGAGAAGAAGCCGAGCGACGAAACGAATCGGTGGCAACTTGAAGCCGCTGCGCGAATCGTCGATTCCGACACTTCGACGACGACAGATCGCTGCTTCGAGGCCGTGAATATCCAACCTCCGCGACACACGTCCGACGCGAGAAGAAGCCGAGCGACGAATTAACCGAACCCTTTGGCAACTTGACGGCGCTGCGCGAATCGTCGATCCCGACACTTCGACGACGACGACGACGGATCGCTGCTTCGAGGCCGTGAATCCATCCGCGCGACACACGTCCGACGCGTTCTCGCCCGTACGGAACTCGCGAGGACAAACACGCGGGGAGCGATCGGCATCGGGACTGCGACTAGGGTTGCCAGATGGCCGGGATTTCCGGGAAAGTCCCGGAATTCTTAAGCTTGTCCCGTGTCCAGTAATTGATGTCTTCTGTCCCGGAAAATCAGAATTTCAACAAAATCATAACATTCATGTCTCTAACTGATACCTATAAATTAATGTATTTGGCCATTGCCAGTGCACAGCGGTACCCTCTCCACCTCTTAGCCGTTCGCCCGATACTCTGTAGCAATAAATATTATATTTTTTCACAAAAACTTGTTTTATTTTATCCCTAAATGTGTAAGGTTCTAGGTACATGTATATATACACATATATATATGCTCATGGGTCGCTAATTAATTAAAAACTTAACTAAAATACCCTAACAACCTACTTTTCAGCCGTGGCCTAAAAATGTCCCGGAAATAGTCATTTCGCATCTGGCAACCCTAACTGCGACGCAGAGCGACGTGCCGCACGGCTACATATATCGCGTGACACTGCCGTAGTCAAAGTCAAGGCACGAAGGACGAACGTAGGCTAAAGCCTCCGCTACAACGATTCTCGGTTCTGTCTACAATGGTCGTAGTCGTAAGAATAATCGACTGCAATTGGTCAATTCTTATCGAGCGACTACGACTACGACCATTGTAGACAGAACCGAGAATCATTGTAGCGGAGGCTTTACGCGGGGGTCGAGCGCGCGACGCGATAAACAAACACAATCGTCGCGGCTCGACCGAGGACTACACGACTCGCCTATCATACGCGCGAGAACACACGCGAATTAATACACGTCGGCCCCCCGCTTTATGACGCTCTGTCTCGCGACGTTTTACACCGGCGACGTTCTCGGCATTATCCGAGCGATCACTTCTAGAAGTAGACAGAGAACGTGCGCCTAAATGTTTAAAATCATTTTTAAAAAAGATTACTTGAAAAGGGTAAAAGAAATGTATCTTTGTACAATGTGTTTTACGGTCGCGAGCCACCCGTGAGTTCAGCCGCGCGCCCGTCTATCTTCCTCTTGACTCACGTCGTAAGTCGGCGAACTTCGCGTTGCCGCAAGAAAGTCGACGGTTGCCGCTCCGTGTTTTTCCGCGACGGAACGCGGTCGAGTGTGGTTCGTCGTTTGTCGTGCGCCGCGACGAGCGGCCATCCGGCTCGCCGCAAGACCGTCGATCGCCGCGAACAATTAGGCTCGATACTCGTGACACTCGCGACGCGTCGCGAATCGTGTGTCTCGTGCGAGTCGCACTTGGTGCGCGTCAGTTATCGAGGATGTGCTCGCGGGCTCGTCGGGACAAGCGACCGACGCCATCGCCGCGCGCCGACGCGTCTGTTTCGCTTCTTTTCGCGAACTCGATCAACCCGTCGCGATGCGTGCGTCGACGCGAGTTTCTCGACTCCGAGACCGCGAACGGACGCCGGGAGTGCTGTGTGAAGTGCCAGGCGATCGCGAGTGTAAATTAGCCGCTGGTTTTTCCAGCAGTCGGACGAGAAGCGGAGAGAGACCGGAGAGGCGGCGCGGGATCGGATGACAGTCGCTTCGCATCGCACGGTGAGTACTGGAAGTACCGTTTCGCAATTAGATTTTTGCAACCGTCGCTCGCCAACGATCTAAATAGAGACCCTGTAATCAGAGACCGGCCATGAGAGTTGGTCAAGTTCCTGCGAGTGAGAGAGATCGAGTTCCCAGTCAGAAATGACTCGTCGCATCCGCATCAAAACCGCCATATTGACGCCGACTCGACATCGTTTCGACGCCGATCGACAAGTCATTTCTGACTGGATTACGATCGTAGACGAGTGAGGTGGCCTGTGTTTCTCTCACACGCAGGAATTTGACGAACTCTTATGGCCAGTCCTCTGATTGCAGGGTCTCTAGATCTAAATTGCCGTAAAAACGTGTAGCGTTCTTTTTTCCCGCGCGTCTGTTTTACCGACACATTCGAATATAGGCTTTGCGCTGGTAAATCTTTTTATTAGCTTCTATGCACAAAATAATGCCAGATGCCAAGTTGCGGACCGCATAGCAGAACATTTTTTATACTTAAAACACTCGGGTCGAAAGTCTAATGAAAAAGATATTAGTATTTGAAATTTTCAACTTTTTAATCGTGAGCAATTTAAAATTGGCTTTATACAAATTACGAAGAGAAATTAAAAATATCGCTTTATAGGTAATTGCGATTAGGTGACATCGAGGGTGACATGCTCACATGCTGATATTTTTAATTGCTCTTCGTTCTTTATATAAAGCCGCGAATCCCCCGCTTTGCTTTTATGCGTACTATAATCGTGTAGAAGAATTTTGTAATTTTACAGAGCCAATTTCAAATATCAATATCTTTTTCATTAGACTTCTGACCTGAGTGTTTCAAGTATGAAAATGTTCTGCTATGCGGTCCGCAATTTATCCTGGCATTATTTTGCGCATGAAAGCCAATAAAAATATTTACCAGCTCAAAAACCATATTTAACTGTGTCAGTAAAAAAGATGACTGCTTGACGAATGTCGTTCGGCGGCAACGGACCCTTGTGCGACGAGAGATTTTTTAGGAGGTGTATGTAGATATTAAATCGACGATCCACTCACCGTCAACATTGACTTTTTTTTCTGCCACGTCGAATTCACGCGGACGGACGTTTTTAATAAATTTAAGCCGACAAATCGTTTCTCTTTGTGCGCCGCTGGTTTAAGTTGGGATAAAATTGCGGCCGCTTCCATTATTTGGCCGTTATCAGTGCACGACCGACGATTTATTCGATTTATTAATAGAGTGCATATTATACTGCACGATGAAGCGGAACAAGGTGAAAATGAGGTAAAATTTGGAAGGTAGCTTAATCGAGCGGGAATACGATTTAACTCTGGCCATTTTAGATTCATTGTGTTTACTACGTTTATCATTTTACAAGGCCAAATTTCATCCTGAGAACTGAGAAGAAATGAAATTGTTAAAGGCTTAAAACAAGAGAATAGTAAGAGACTAATTACGCAGTAGTGCGGAAAAAATAACCTACCACGAAAAATCTATCAGATTGTTAGGTTGCATCCAATAGCGTTCGTTCTCGACGAATTGCGAATCAAATTAGATTTCGGGTCACGGCTCTTACTCGTAGCCCGCGGCCATTGATTATCGAATCGCTGAGAAGAACGTTTTTCATCCATATTTCATCTCATTTTCCGACTTATTAATTTTTTAACATACACACATCATACATGTGTAACCAGTCAGCAAAATGTTAGCAGATTGGCAGTAGAATTTTCAGCAAACCACACCAAAACCATAGCCGTCTGTGTCCGCATTTGGCTTTGTTTTGACAATTTCTTCTTCTTCCTCGTGTATTAGGCTTAAAGCCTGTTTTATCCAGTACGTTCTGGTAGTTCGAGCATTTGGTTTTGACAGCAGAGTCTGTAAAACATACTGTCAACAGATTGTCGGCAAAAACCGAGCAGGTCCAGTTATGTGAGCAGATTTTGTATTTATTTCTGCTGACACGCTGGCAACATGTCGAATACATCAGCTCTTGTATGCAATCTGCAGTCTTTCTACCTTGAAAATTTGTAGTGAGCATTTGGCGAAATATGTTCCGACAGATTTGGCTATTTGCACCGAGAAAAATGCTTTGATTACATCAACAAGACAAGATAGAATGTATTTTGGTTAAACCAAACAGAATTTCTAGTTATCGCGATACCACACATAGCTCTATGAATATTCTTCTGGAGTGTATTCCTAATTTCAGAATATTCCAATCAAATATTCTATAAATATATACATATAGAAATATACAGGGTGAGTC
>NW_011967184.1:1235610-1242062 GCF_000949405.1 Vollenhovia emeryi | reverse complement strand
TTTGAGAAGGTAGAACGGATCGAGATGAACGGAATAGTCCTGTACCATTTTGCAATTTTCGTAATAGTTAACGAGTAATTAATTATTAAAAATCGTTGTCTTAGGTCGGCCTACCGCCCAATTCGAGCGCGTGGCAAGATGTGATCGCCCGGCGATCGATATTGCTATACGCACATCTCGCCACGCGCTCGAATTGGGCGGTAGGCCGGCCTAAACAACGATTTTTAATAATTAAGTAATTACTCGTTAACTATTACGAAAATTGCAAAATGGTACAGGACTTTTCCGTTCATCTCGATCCGTTCTACCTTCTGAAAAATTTTGTCGGATATGGAAAGACTCACCCTGTATATAGAAATAATACAGGACATCTGCCGGATGCCCTCAGACGTCCTCAGTATATCCGCGAAGTCCGTCCTGGACGTCCTGAGAACGTCCTGTGCTACCTGGGGTACTATCTGAGATATTTCATAACCAGAAGTTTGATAGACTTCACTATGCGTCTAGTAAATCCTAAAAGAATTCTGATTCGTCCATTTTCTAACAGACGATTGGTTGAATCTACCAGATTTCTAATTAATGCAACCAGATTCCTTTTCAGTCTGGGTACAAGTTCTCGTCTGAATGATTGAAATTACCGAATCACCCCAAATTAAATATTTCTAGTTAAGATAAACGAGACCTAGAACAAACGACGTCGCGATTCCAAGAGCATTGAATGCACGTATCTCGTATTGTTTCACTTGGAATGTCATCGACAATTGTCAGATCCTCTGCAGTTCGAATCCCTTCTCTGCTCCGGTCGATAAAGCCGACGTTCTTCTTTCTCGCACGAGTGTGGCTCGTCCACGAGGTTTCTGCACTCATCACCGGCTGGCGTCACGTCGGCAGTCACGTGTGCAAATTACCGAAGAGCGAGCGTAGTCCTCGGTGGTCCTCGGTACTCCCCGTTATAAGTTGCGAGATATTACTTTTGATAAATAAACGGACACGCGGAAGGACAATGTTGGCGTAAGTGATCGGATAAATTTGAGGATATTGCGATTATACGAGTCACGACTCTGCGCTACCGGCGTTCGCAGGTGCGTCTTGAGTTTACCCTAACCTATACGAGTTCAGTTTGCGTTTTAACTTTTAGGCGCGGCATGGCAACCAGGTTGACTTGCACACCCGCGCTCCTGAATTTCACACGTCCGATGTCTGCTTTCAAAACACGGAAAGTTAAGTGGAAGTACGTGGCGGATAATCCCGAGGCGGTGAGATACGAGGGAGTCACATATTTCCCAAGGTATACGGAGGTTACGTCACGCGGCAGCCGTCCTTTAATCCTTTCGAGACGATTCCGCTGTCCGGGAGCTACGAAAGAGATAACGTGCTTGTCTCCAAGAAGTCGCAAATGTTTTAACGTTGAATCACAAGTTCGTTCTCGCCGTCGAGTTTGAAATTTGAGAGAGAGAAACATTTTGGTTTGAAACGATTACTGACTAAAGGTTAACCGGGCAAGCTCTTGGAATGCTGAATTCCTACAAATTGTTAAATGTACTTTGAATCCCGAGAGGATTAAGGCAGCTCGTGGTTAGTGAACTCGCAATTGCCACTATTGGTTCGGGTACTCGGCAACATGTTTGCAGACATCCAGATCACGTCGATCCGCCGTTCGAGCCGAGCAAGTTGTTGCTGGTGAAGCGGGTAAAGCGTTTCTCCGGTAATCCCTGGTGGGACAAGGAGGTGCTGAAATGCTTAGGTTTCGTGGATGAGGTAGCGGGAATTGTAGTTGCGCAAAGCGTGGTGTAGTCTTTGACAAATTCTTTATTCTTTTGATCGTCTTACAGAAACACGTAAATGATCCAGTGATCGTAAAAAACACGCCAGAGATTTGTGCCATGCTCTGGAAGGTGAAGCATCTAGTAAAGATCGTTCCCATAAAGCTGCCCGACAAAATGCCAACCGCGGACGACCTGAATGGCACATATTTACACGAGAACGGCACGTTTTACGTCGTGCCGAGAATAGATCCTGCTCGCGAAGAAGCCATAATTAAGTTCGTAAACGATCCGAAGAAGCTGAATCGCGATCTTATACAAGAGAAACTGAGGCTTAGCTGGTTAAATGGACATCTTATGTAATAGATCTTGAATTACACAATAAAAATAAACGCTTATTGGTAAGTGATTAATATAAATCTATCAATGAAGGAATCACTGAAATAATCCCGTGGCGATTCCCGGTTGAAATTCCTTTCCTGAGGAAAAACTTTCGAAATACCCTGTACAGTACAGCGAGAAGAGACTCACGGCCGGTTAGAAACGGTCCGTGCGTATGAAGAGTTGTGTAAAAAATAATATCGTGAAAGACAGTAATTTTGCGCTTAAGAGATACGAAGGAAACGGTTGAACAAATAATATAGTTTTATTTATATTTTGCATATGCGGTCAATCGACCAGTTTACAACCTACTAACAATAATGTTAAAATTTTAGTGTTTTATTTAATTCTTCAAGTCTGTTTAAAGCGTCCCACACCCCCGGGGTGCGTAAAATTACTCAGTTTATTCTTGACTTTGTCAATCTTAAACTTATTTTTTTTAATTCACGAAACACATTTAATACTGAAAATTGATAATTAATTAAGTGGCAGATAGTGGCTCTTTGCCAGACACGTACGCGTTAAAGTAGGACGTGATCGACGAGAGATAGACTCCAATTTAAAAAAATCTATGACTGCACACCCAGTGGATTTGGGACCCTTGGTAGGCGGGAGCGAAATCTATGAGATGCCCTGCAATAAGATTTCATTATCTTAATCATGCACGGAGGGAAGTTTCTCTTAAAATTTACCCTGAAAATGATGTAATCGTGGGATAACGCGGCATTTTGAAGAATTTTATGAGAGTCTTTTGAAACTTTACCATACATCTTATTCTTCAAAATGCCGTGTTGTCCCGCGATTACATGATTTTCAGGGTAAACTTTAAGAGAAAATTCTCTCCGCGTGGGTTGTCCCGAGTCACTCTCAGTCGAAACGTTCAAATATAAATATTAGATTCCGATTTGCGATATATAATATGATCTTACCTTAAATTCAATTAGGATTAAATTCAGGACTCATCGTTAGATCGTTATTGCATAATAACGGCTGTAGTGTAATAATAACGTATAAACTTAAGTTAAATTTAACATTACTTTGATTTATTTAAATTAAATTATTTTTAATATTATTATTATATCACAGCCGCCCTCCCTCAGAATGATTCGCACTTATTTATCTCCTTGACATAAAATGGTCTCCACCTTGCGTAAGATATCAGCAGCTTGTTGCGGGACACCCAGTATAATAAGTGGAAGATAAATGCCGCTTTGGGTCAGTCGTGCGGACCTACTTAGATACAGTGTTCCAAAAAAAAAGGAGTCGAAATTCATAAGATCTACACTTCGCGAGCGAAACTCGCCAATTCCAACTGCCGCCGATCAGCTCTCGTACGATCCGGAAACGATCCGCTAGGCCGTGCCCGGTGGACATACGGCGTGTCCCTGCGAGCTTTAGCAAGCGTACTAATGGCGCGGTTCTCCGACACTCTACTCGACCGACTAATCCTGGAATTGCGTTTCCATCGCCACCGATAAAGGGCCAACTGCGACTTTTACTCCTTTGCGGTTACTAAGAAGTGAACTAGATTGGAACTGCGGTTAAACCTAATATTAGCTATTCGTATTCACTACTACCATCTCTATGAAAACAACCTCGGCCTCGTGCGTGCTCGAGCGGAATTCAAAAAGTCCCGATAAACGCGAATGTCTTGGAAGTCCTAGAGTAACGGAGAGACACAGAGCGATTGCCTTTCCCCCTCGATTCCCCCGTTCCTCGCGATCGCTTTCCCTTTCAATACGCGCTTCTCCGAGCGATGGTTTACTCGTGTGTCAAATCTCATTAGTCCCTTACAGTCATCATCCTCAAATGTACTTACGATCAATTCTAATCGTTCTCTAACACTATCACAGTAATCGTATCATTATGTAGCTTCTTCAGTATTAATATTACTAATATTTTAGATTTAATGTTTTTTTTTCCAAACTAACACGCGCGACTTTACATGAATTCAATGCAATCTAGGTAACTGTTAATGTCGTGTTTTTATTTGAAATTTTGACTTGATGAATAGTTGTCGCGCAGCGATCTCGTTGCAAAATACACTACTCCGATGGTCACGTTTTCTCATATAGAGAAAGCAACGGCAACAAGTGCGACCCACGAGTAAAGCATCACCCACGGCGACCCTTGAGTGAGTTTACGCGGAACTGGTGCGTCTCCGATTACGCAGCTTCCAGAAACGCCTGTCTCTCGACGTATGATGAATCGAGATTGTGTTCTGCGCCGACCTGGCGCCGCCCTTCTCCGGCATGTACAGCCTCAGCAGTCGCGCCGCTCTCTCCTCCTGCGATCTGTCCGCTGCTTTTCCGCTGAGGAAGCTCAGTAACTTCATGCTCCGTCTCTTTAGCCTCAGTCTATTGAGAAAATTTGTTTCGCCGGTGCTGGACGGACTCCCATTCGGATCGTCGAACTCCTCCTCGAATCTCCTCGATCTCCTCAGCTGTTCGGCCTGCCTTCTACTTCTGTGTCTTCTCCTGTCACTCGCGTCAAACGAGTCCTCCCTCCGCATCGCTTCCCGCCTCCTCTCGGCGTTCATCTCCTCGGCATTGCGGGAATTGGTCTCCTCCGCTCTTCTCGCGACGGCCTCCAGTTCCCTCAGACGTTCGGCCTCTTTGAAACTTCGGGAATTAGGCGAGCCGGTCGTTTCCGGCGCGTAGCCCGCGTCCACGTCCGACAGCTTGCGGTGCAGATCGACGATCTTGCGGCGGAACTCCTCGTCCTCCTGGTTCAGCTTGGCGAAGACACGGTCACGTTCCTCCGCGTTTGCACCGACGCTCGACTTGGACGTCGTCTGAAACCGCTGTCACCACCATCCGACCTGGTGCTTGCCGCTGCCAGGCGAGTCCTCCTCCTCCGGCAGCGGCTCCAGCCGCCTCCTACCCAGGAAGCAGCGAAGCGAGCCCAGGCTACCGCTGCCGCCCAACAACTGGTCCATGCTCAGCTCCGGCAGCGAGCAGTCCTCGTTCTCCGATTCCTGATCGGCGTCATCATCCACCGACAGATTTAGGCCGTAATTGTCCTCGCCGATGGTGCCGGCACCCATCGCGCCACCGCTGCTGCTGCTGCAGCCGTTCGGCGGCGGCTAGGGAAGTCAGGTACAGCTCGGGCTAGTGATTCTTTGCAAAAAGAAAAACAAGGCAAGCGTCGTCATGCAGGCAAGCGTGCGAAGCTTATTCTATCCTCATATTGTCGCTGCATTCCCGCGATACTCCTGAATCAAAGAAGCCCCTGATTTAGGTATAGACGTCCGTCATTCGTATCCCATCTTTCAGTGCTAGGTGCGGCCGTCTGATTCTGTGGTTTTGTCTACTTCAAGGTGAGGGCAGTCGTAGTTAGCGAAAAGTCTGGGCAATGATTACGACCTGCAGTCCTCGGAACAGTACCGTCGCAAAGTCCGTCGAATTTATATATTAAATTCCGTTACAAACCATATGCAAAATAAATGCGATTGCAAATTTTCAATGTAGAGTGCGATTTAAATGAATTAATGCTCCGGAACTGGATGTTACTTTTAAGCAAGCTTACACGAAGATAGTGATACGTGTCAAGTGATTATTACTTGTTTGTGCACAGTGCAGTGCAGACTATAATTTATAATGCATAACAAACAATTTTTATCGGGACTGAATTACTTTAAAGACTACAACTGATTTCTTTTCTCTATAAACTGAAGAATTTTCTAAGCCGCTTTGAAATTTATATTTTTGAAAAATTGAGCTCAGTTTAACAACATAAACTCTTATTTCATGAAATGTGCGTTTAAGATGTTTGGAAACGAGCTTGTCAATCACTTGATACGCGGCAAAATCCTTCACAATGTTGGGGCTTGGTTCACTGTGCTTACTAAGCTATCGCTTTTGGACATTAGTGTCGTGTATTGTGTAGTTACAAACATTATTACCGAATTGGCGGTGAAGCTCTCGTCGTCCGGCCCGCCGGAGGTCGGCGTGCCCCAAATATCGTCGCCGGAAGTCGCCCCGGACGTGGTGCCTTCCTCGTCGTTCGGATCCAACGAGAACTCGGTTCGCTCCGGGGGTACCGGCGGTTGAAGAAGATAACCGCCGACACCTTCGCTGAGCTGCTCCAGCAGGACCATCTTGCTGACGACGTAGCTGCTCGCTCGGGCAGTCCACGCTCTCAAGCCGGACGGCGGCGATTCCGTGTCCCGATTGTCGTCGTCCCCCTGCTCGTCCAACTCGTCATCCTGATCCAGGCTACTCATCGTGCCGAACCGTCTCAAAGCTCTGCGCGAGAACGACCGTTACAAACGTGGGAGATCGAAAAGTCGCTTTTAATTAAATTTTC
>NW_011967184.1:1200626-1233797 GCF_000949405.1 Vollenhovia emeryi | reverse complement strand
GGGCCAAGTGTGAGTGAATATGTGGAGTGTCCCAGTAATTTTAAGGCTACCGATTTCTAGGGACTCGGATAAACGAATCCAATTTAAACGTCGGTAGAACTTTAGGATTAAACAAGTTTAATAAGTTCTTCGGCATTTTCTTGACCGCATCTGGCACGTTTAATAATACAGAAAATTTATTGCAAAAAGTATTACGTCAGCCAGGGTTTGAACCTGGACTTCCCTACACTCTAGGCGGGCGTCACATGCCTCTTCAGACCCTGGCTGAGGTAATATTTTTGGCAATAAATTTTCTGTATTATTAAAAATGCCAGATATGGTCAAGAAAATACTGAAGCTGTTAATTACTGCTGGCGACTTGAAGAATATTCTTATCAGTTTAATAAGTTCGTTTTTTTATTCTATTTCTGTTTTCAATCTTTTGGCAAATAATTATTTTGATAATTGTAACATATCGCACCTGTAAGGGGGTTCCCCGTCACAATCGAGATCGTCCTCGCTGCCGTCCTCGGTGTTACCATCCGCAGGCGTGTAACTAGGACTGTTACGTCCTGGACTGTCGTGCAGTCCATTTCGCAGTCGGTGCCTCGTGCAGAAATCGGGGGTCGGTGGTAGAACCGAGATCTTCGGTGGCAACGGGGAAAACGGGTCCCTTTGCAACGGAGGCGTAGGACAACCCGACCTGTAATTACACCCTGTTATAATAACCGTTTAACAAAATCAACGGCTATTCTTAGATCCTGTATTTTGCCACTCAAAAAATATTCTCGCCCTCGTTTGCATTACGAATACAAATAGCGTAGAATGGATTGAAAATGAAAGCCTTTCGGGATATGAAGACTTAAAAATCTAACATATTTGAGCATTCAATAAATATTCGAGTACCTGTGACATCTCCGGCAAATGCTGATGGAGCTCGTCGAGTTCTCCCTCATGGACACGTGACTCCCGTTTTTCCGCATCATACTGTTCGATTTCACCGTGCTGAGACTTGCGCTCGACGCGGTGCTCTGTTGCTCCACGTCGGAGTTCGCCGTGGTGATCTCCTCCGTCGCGGTGTCCTGGCTGGTCGACCGGCTATTGCTCTCTCGGGGAGTTCTGGCCGCCAATTCCTCGACTGTCCACTCCTCGAAGGAACCCTCGTGATCCGGAGGAGGGATCTGATGCGAATTGCGCACCCACTGCGCTAGATGATTGTTCTCCCGGGAGTTCTTCAAGATCGTCTCTAGGCTCTCGCCGGACTGAGACTCCTTCTCCTCCTCGTTAGGTTGCCGAGGTTCCCTCGCGATCTGCTATACATAGATCGATTTTGGAATTGTGGAAAAAATTAAGTTCGATGATTTTTCGTTTCTCTTTAATTTAATCTCGTTTGTTCATCTTGTTTGTTTGCGATGTTATGTGGACAATAATTGTTTTCCCAAATATGGTGTGTCAGGATAGTGTTTCGAGCGATGTCACACAACTGTCGGCATTTTTCACTGACCTGCGAACTTTCCATGCATTCTCTAGTCGCGGCGAAATTGTTGCCGGCAACTGGACTCTCTTCGGGACTGTTCTGATCCGACGAGCCCAGGCCACAGCCTGTATTCACATAGATGCTAAAACGCAATGAAAATGGATGCTCATGAATACTACTCGGTCCATCCGCGCGGTTCTCCGCATACACCTCGATTCCCGACAAAATATTCCGCGAGGCGCACACGCGTGCTTGCGCGCCGAGCCCGCCACTCACATTTGCCGTTGAAGAAGATTGTGCCAGACGGCCTTGAGCTCCGCGGAGGGCGCTCGAAAAATGAGAACGCGTCTTCGGGGTCGACTGTGTGGGCTGCAACCGCCGCTGTTTATCGTCTCGGCGTGACCGTTGTCCACGCTGCCGTTCGGGTGTATGGCGACCTGCAGTCGAAACTCCGTCGGTCTCTTTCGCACGGTGAAGCACGCCTCGGCGATGCTGGATAATCGCAAAGGTTCTTCGGTGACGAAGAGCACGCGGTCCCGCGATACCCGCGCGAACACTAGAAGATCAGTCAGCAGCAGTGCCCAGGACGGTTGTGGACGCGCTCGACCTTCAACCTTGGCGAGAGCTCCGCCGAAGAGCCTAAAACGTAGATTCGACTTTTTCATCGTTGAATGTTTTATATGGCGAAAGATGATCGCAAGTCCATCATATGGAAAATGAACTCAATTCCCGCTTTAATTTTACGGAGTCTCGAAAACAAATTTAATAAATCATAATCGCTCTTCATTATGAATTTTTATTTTTTAGGGGAAAAAAGTATGATTCATTTCACTGATAATTGAATTCTGTTTTAAATAGAGTGACGTGTATAACATTGTTCGTGAGACGTTGAAGAAATTACACTTTAACACTCACCATCGTCTTCCCGGCATTGCTAAGGTAAACGGCTTACATCTCGCGAATACTAATCGAGATTCTACTTCCTGTAAACTTAGCAGGGGCCGCCCGGTGTCTCGCGGTGGTTCCATGACACCCGCGTTAGCCGTAGCTTCTCTATAACCCTGGGCCAAGTCCCTCGCTTGTTGGCAATTTCGCGGTGACGCCTGGCCCAGCAATCTCGTCATCTCTCTGAAAGCATGAATTGTCTACGAAAACGGTACGGTTTTCGCTTTTTCGATACTGCACCGAAAATTACTTCATATTTACATGAGGAATTATTCCTGGCAATTGCAGTTTACGCGATTTTAATAGACCATTCAAGGTTTAAACTGAATATAAGGTTTTAAATAAGACGCAAGATTTGCGAGAAAATTACGGCGTTAAAATATTGCTGATCCTAAATCAATAATCCATCAGCGATACTCATCATTAAGTAGAGATACATCTTTATTGTAAGGTCATGCTTGACAATCAAGACTTATTCAAAATATGGTATATTAAAAAAGTTTCAATATGATAATGAGCTCACAAATACCACAATTATAAATTTTACTAATCGGTTGTCTTTCAGTTGAAACACCACTATGATTGCAGCAATACTAAAAAACAAAGAAGTCTTGAATAAAATAAAATGAAAGTAGTACGTCGCGATTGCATTATCTTCGGGACTTTTCAATTCTTTCCTAACAGTAGCTGATACACATAGCTTTATCAAAGATATGTGTGTACCACCGCTTAATTATTAGCCGAGTCTTTGTCTCGTGCCAAATTATGGTTTTCATCAAATAAAACTGATGGAGAGAATTAGAACTCTTGAAGGGCCAACCTGTAATGTTCTAAGGGTAGAAGCAACACCCCGGTGAGATCGGGACGGCGTTTATGCGGCACCGCGGGCTCGCAGACCAGCTTGGCGAAGGCCGTGTTTCGCCTGAGGGCGACCAGCAGGCAGCAGGCACGTTGTAGGCCACTGAGGTATCTTCGGTAGGCAGCTGTGATTTTAGGAACTCTACAGAGATAGCTGTCGACACCGCCGCCTTCGTCCCTGATCTCTTCGGACAGTTTGAGCAGCTCGTCCAAGTTCTGGAAGAGTATCAGATAATCCGCCGCCGACAGGACGTCGCGTCGCTCGCACAGCGGGACCATAAAGCGCGTGTGGCCGCTCTTCAGGACGCCCCAGTACCTAGTCTCACGTACGGTTAACTCTTCTTCGGGTGGCGCGTCAGGCGCCAGGGTTGGAAAGACCTTTGAACGAACCGCAAAAAGATTTTCAACCAGCTTCTTGCCACAGAGAATCTCAAAATAGATGCTTCTTTTGAGATTTGGGTAATTTTTAAGGTTCCTCATTTTGAAGCAAAACTTGTGACTGATATTTATATTTATAGATAGTATACCGTGGTGCGTATTAAAATGACTGCACATAATAAGTGATATTCTTTGATCAATGGTGTACATTATACAGAACGGGCAATAATTAAAAGTACAAAGATAAAAATGTTTGAGCATAATATTAAAGAACATCAAGAATTATTTGACGCCAGCAAATGACTTCACGTGATTAAACTGTTAATCGACCATAACTGGCGATGTGTTTTATAACACAGAAAAGTTATTGCGAAAAATATTACCTCAGCCAGGGTTTGAACCTGGACCACCCCACACGCTAGGCGGGCGTCTCAACCAATTCGACCACCGAGACATATTATTAAAGTACTTGAAATAATTTCGAAGAATATCTGACTTTTAATTTGGCCCTGATTTGACACGAAATGATATTAACAGGCTTTAAGAGCTTTTCTGCGTCGATGTACTTTGCTGCACAATTGAAAAGAATTAATTTTTACAGTGATAATTAAACCAAAGTGATTTGGTGATCAAACTTATAAAAACAGGTGATGGTTTAATATCGTAGGACTAGGGTGGCAGGGATGTAATAAATAAACAGAACGCATGGTTGGAAACAAAACTTGTTGGCAACAAAAAAGAGCAACCTGGTCAAGGTACAAAACATAATAACCGCATCATAACTTAAACGGCATCTCTCACGTGAGAGATGCGCGCGCTATACACTACACGCTCCGCTACAAGTACAAAGAAAGTAAAGAGAAGAAGAAAACAATGTACACAGAGGTGTGTGACGCCCTTCGCACTCTTCTCGTGACGAAAACGAAAAAAAAATAAGCTCTTAACGCACGCTGACGCGTCTAATAAATTCGCATATTCCCGCTATAATGATAGCCCCTCGTACAAATATAAAATTTCTCGACCTAAATACGACTACAATTTAGCATTCGATTTTGGCGCGTTTCTGACTTACAAGTGCCTTCGAAAAGAAGTAGACGAGTAAAACTTTTACAAAGCGGTTGACTATACATCTGCCAGATACCGCGATCTCCATAGTATTAATAGCAATCATAAAAGCGAGTTTGCAGAATTGGATCTTGCAGTGTCGTATCGTTCGAATTCCGTATGAATTATCGACATCTTTCTGATTGTCCGAAATAATAAGATTTACCGCAACGATACTCATGCTAGAAAGGTCTATTATCAGACACGTCTGCAAGTTTATAGTTTCGTAAAGTAGCATTAACACTTAGAGACGACGCAATTCAGCATATTGATAGCAATTAAAAAATATATATATATTTTTCTACAATGTTGAGAATAATTGAAAGAAAATCATATTCCTCCTATAAGATTGTCTTTTCATGTTGCGATTAAACGTTCGACGCATTTCTCTGCCCGAGCGATCATTTTGTTAGAATGGGAGCTTCTTTAATACACTTTCAATCTTCGATTAATTTACGATCTACGTAATTATGGCGAACATAAATTTCATTGACACTAGTAACGGTATTCTCTATGCTAACTGTATTTGTCGGTATCTTGAATCATCAGATAGCATCGCTTGTGAGGTAATAGAGTAATTAACGTGATTTTATATGATTGTTTCGGATCGAAACATGTCTCCTATGGAACACGTTTAAATGATGAGTAATTAAAATTAGTAATCTTCTGAAGAACGAAACTTCAAAGGTGCGAATTGTCAGAAAATTTTGTTAGAAAAGTTCTAACTTTGTTGTTTTCTGTGTTAGAAAAAAAAACGGAGAGACATTGAAGACATGGGAGAATGGGGTGTTTAGCATCTCGAGTCACGCGTCGATCTTTATGTCGCCATCGTTATTTCACGCGACGTTTCTTCGTAGTCAAGATACCGATGAACGTGCAACCATCAATACCGCTACACGAGTAACGTTCACACGAGGACGCCGGTACCGACCTCGGCGGTGAACGTGACCGCGTGCTGGACGTTGGAACCGGCGACGGATGAGTGCTGAAGAGTGGCGTTCACCGAGCTAGGCCTGTGTTGGGCGCCGGACGATTGGGCACCTCCTTTACGATACACCTCCAGCACCAGCTGATTCGTGGCGGCTTGGATGAGGCCTAGAATTTCGTCCCGTGGTCTCGTCACGACGTTCGTCGTCTCCACGAAGACCACGTGATCACCCGGCCGCAAGCCGGAACGTTCCGCCGGGCTTCCCGGGTCCACGCGTTCCACTCGCGGTGGCCTGCCCCACGACAACGAAAATCCCCATGGGATCTGACAGATGAACGATAAAACATTCAGTCAGCAAAGTTAATTAGCGCTAATTGACACTGTGATGTCAGTGGGATAAATATTAAATTATCTTCAAGCACGTTTTTTGCTGATTACACATTAAATGTGGTTGTGCCATAATCCCGTTCGTGTAGAAAGAAAAAGTGTAGTTTGGTGATTTCTCTGCTCAAGTTTTAGTTTAAAGCTGTTGTAAAACACACCTGAGTGACCGAGGTTTGCCTTATCAGTCTTCTCGTGATAGTACAGGGTGTTCTGCCGCCCTTCGCGGTGAAACCCGGGTGCAGGGGCAGACCTGTCAGCGGATCGACCGGTTCTAGCTCCAGATGCCTCAGATACATCAGGTCGCCCGTCCCTGAGTTGTTATTATCTGACTCGCCATCCTTGGATAAGGGCGGCGACACGACGCAGTCTTGAGGTACACCCGCGAAAGGGGTGCTCGTGTTTCGGACGGATCCGGCTTCGAGAGGGTGCCATGTCGCTTCCTGCAAGTCGTTTCTGTTTTAATTCTCTCGATCATGTGAAAGGTTTTCTATTCTAGCTCTGAATTTTATTTGAAAATTTTAGTAAGAGGATGTTAGAAATTTTAAAAAATCGCAATAATTGAAATCGGGCTCTGTTAAATTTTCATTTTAAAAAAAATTGACTTCTCAAGAGAGAGAAAATCGGTAGATCAACAGATTTAAGGTAGCTCTCAAGATTTGGCGAAAAGTCTAAGTTAATTATTGAGACTGCTTCTTTTTTTCAACATAATTAAGACACAAATTTCGTAATGATAATTTACCGGTGATTTCAATCGCAATGTCGGAATATAAAAATCTGCAATATTGCAATGCGTTACGTAATTGAATGTTTGTTCCAAAGCGAATGTATTATATTTAGAATATCATTTCAATGATCCAGTATCAAATAATACTTGTATTCAAAGCGAATAATCCGTTCAACATGGAACAATCATTGATATCACCTATGTACCATTTTAATGTCCAAGCTAGAAAGATTAGATTACACGAAGTGAATTTTAAATGAAACGAGACAACCCCAATTTCTTAAAATTTGTTTAACTATCAGCAAATTTTTTATTAGCCTACTACTGCATAATATATGTATTTGTATCACATTTTCAAAAATTAATACAATGATAGGAATTGAACAATAACCGCAACAATGGAAAACATTTTATCAAACATCTTAAATAACTATTCCAAGTTTCTTCATATACTTATCTTTTGTGAGTTTTCAATGATTTATAGCAAAAAAAAAGAACTTTCCAGACGCCATTACAACATTCAAAGATTAATATCGCAGCAAACTTCAGTAGACGTCTAGACGCATCCGGTGGTGCAATATACTTGAAATAAATCGGCAGCAGACGTCTGAATCGCGAGTCTTTCTAGTGAATACTTAATGCTTCGATATACTTACCTTCCTCCTCCAGGGAAACGTGAGCTTTTTAATAATTTATAGCGGGAAACTTTTCGGAGACACTTTGAAAATTAATATAGCAACAAACTTCAGTAGACATCCAGATATACTTCATGATGTACGATGTACACTCGAAGCGAATCGAGAGCGGATGTCTCTCGATCGAACATCTCCAATACACACTCGAAGTTTCGTGATATTTACCTTATCCTGAGACAGAGGCAGAGGAAGAGTCATGCAGCCCAGCAACTCGCTACGTCTGAAACGGGAGGGAAACACGCATAAATTTCCGTCGTCCGGAATAAGGCCGCAAAATACGTGGACACGCTCGTGTGGGTACACAAGCGCACACGCGTACACTGTGTGCGGGTGTGTGATCTATCCGCGAGAAGCATGATGTATGTACAGCGCGACCGTAATGTCTCGCGCGCTGTATGTGAATAGAGAAGCAAGGAGGGTAAAAGGGAATGAGAAATGCACGTGGTGGACGTGGTGCGCATGTTCCGGGGGAATCGATTCCCCTCCTACCGCGAAAGGGGGAAATCCTCGGATGCCCCCAGAAATTACAATAGTTTAGACATTCGGACGGACCATCGACCGAGAAGACACGCGGGTTCGGAATTGCGTAATTTTCTGCATTGCTAAGAATCCCCCGAATTTCAATCTATTAACCCTTTGGGGCACGGTGGTAACCCACGTTACCACCTCAACTTCTTCACTTTTTGGCCATTTAACTTCTAGTTAACGCATTTAGGTCGGGTTTTTTTTTGCATTTCCTGGATATCTTCTTAGCAATGAAAGAACATAAAAAAAGAGTTGAGCAGTCTTTAATATTTATTGCAAAAGTTTTATAAGTAAACAAATATGAAAAAGAGCAATTTTTTCGGAAAAATTCATTATTGACTAAGTTTTTTAAGATTATTTTCTGAAAACTTTGTACGAAGGGGGTTTTCGGGGTCGCTCATTACGAATCCGATGTCAGATTTTCAAAAATAAAAATGGCGGATGCAAAGTACGTGAATTTTTTAAGTTTTCAAGTTTTTCAGCATTTTCGTTTGATTACGGTATTTAGGGGCTCGTCACGTTCGCATTGTTAGCTCTGGGTATTGCCAAGAATGAGTGAGTTCTAAGAAATGATCAAATTTCAATTTTGCATCCGCCATTTCGCGCGCGCTATTTTTCATATTCTATAAGAAACTTTAACTGGAATTTAGATTCCATGGGTCCTAATAATATCTAAATAATGTTTCTTAGAGCATAGTTGAATTACAGTTGAAAGATGTTATTCTTTTAAGTTTTGAATTCCGCCATCTTGAATCCGCCATTTTAAATTATGAAAATCTGATAACGGATTCGTAATCAGCGACCCCAAAAACCCTTGTATACAAAGCTTCACAAAAAATGGTTCAATAGCAAAATGTATGCTTCAAAGGGTTAAGAAGTGTATCGAAACGCAACACATAGAAGAGCGCGTCTTCTTATGAAAACGTAAGAGGTTGCAGAAACAAGATTTTGCCTAACGACTATAATTTACATCTGTAATATTTGAGAGATATTAAAAATATGCTAATTTTGCACGTAAAGCAACTTAATAAAATGCAAAACTGTCGAGATAAAAAGTTATAATTTCAGTATTTATATAACACCAGCGTGTTCCTGAAAAATCGCCACATATACGAAAAGAATTTAAATTACAAAGGAGCTTGACTCTTGGAAAACAATTGTTATTAAGGAAATATTTTCGCATATAATTCAAGCTAATTCGTGCTCGGCGAGTGAATTGTCTTCGCGAAAACGACGTTTCTTTGGGACGTGATTTTTCCAATATAAGAAATTCTCGGAATAGTTTAAAATTAGGTTGACTGCTTCGATTGGGCAATCCGAAGAATAAACAAGCCAAGGCCGGGGCGGCGAAAGAAAAGGAATCGATCGTCGATCGAATATCGAACGGGAAGGAATGCGTTCTCTTGCACAGCACGCTATACGCGCAAAAATAAACGCAGCAGTGGATGAACGATCGACCTGCGAGTATAAGTAAATAAGCGGATTTATAGCACAGACGCGCGCGAGTAATACAGAAGAGATATGGGGATACGAAGACAGATAAATTCGTTGCTCCACTAACATCAATTCGACGGACTACTTGTGGCTCTCGTGCGGTTCGTGCCTGCTTTACGAATTTCACGGGATTTTCCCACGCCACACTGCCCCGGTGTACCTCGAGAGATCGCTATCTCGTACACGGTACGAGGCATCACGTGCTTGTTGAGCCTCGTAAGTTAACGACGTATCGTTTACGAGGCTTTATCGGAACGAATTAAATCGCGGCTGATTTGCCGACCGTTAATTTACCCCTAGCACTGACTATTACGGAACAAGTGAAACAGCTCGAGCCTTATCGCGGCAACCTGTTTTCCCAACCGCAAACACGTTTCCGAGTTTGTTCTATTTTTCCTTCGCTTTTTATTATGTCCAAAGAATTCATATTGCACGAAAACATTACTTAATATCTTTGTCTTTGTACAATTAAAGATTAGTACGTATAATTTTATAAGATTAAAAATTTGTTAGAAAGTAATTAAGGCAAATATGTATAATTATATAATTCAAGATTGATTCTCGAAATAGATGGTCCATTTCTTTAAAAGACCTCGCGAGAAAATTCACTTTAATTTATCCTTGAAATTCAAATCCATTTTCTCGAATTATTCGAGACGTGGATTAAATCACTTTCATATTCAATTTCTTCGGTCCCTTTTGACGGCTTCCATTAATTAATCGTGCATTAAACATGCCACGAACTGTCTCTCGCGAACGTATTTCCCGAGAAAATCATAATTAATCTTCCCGTAACAAAGCGGAGGCACTTGTGTTAATAAATAAATTTCCAGAGAACGAGACGTCAAATTCGTACGAAACTTTAGCACGGCCTCGCGAGATTTACGGACTTAATCTCGTGTCGGTATCTTCTTGCACCCTAGCATCCGAACCCCTTTCCTCCACTCTTTCCCCCCCTCTCCCCCCCTCTCTCTCTCACGATACCGCATGCTCACCTTGCACGACGATCCCGGTGCCAGACGGCGATGTCTAGGGACGTGGGCCTGTGACCGGTACAGTGACTATTGTACGCCGGACAAGGGAGTATAAGGGTCTCGCGAAACACCGGATTCGGTGTAGCGCGGTGAACTGCGGTTCTCTTGACAACTCCCTCACCGCTGTTGTTCTTCAGGCTCGCTTTGACGTACGCGTGCACCGGTCCTTCGTACGCCCGCCTCAGATCCTTGCACCTTATCACTGCGAGAATGAGAATGCAATCAAATGAAAAAGTATGTATACATGCTTTGTTGTATTGTGTATTGGTCGTTTTAGAAGTTTATTTTATTTTAAGGTGGACTATCGAAAATGTAAGCGACTATGTGAAGGCTCAGATCCTTGCACCTCATCACCGCGAGAATGAGAATGCAATAAGATGAAAAGTATGTATACATGCTTTGCTGTATTGTGTATTAGTCGTTTTAGAAATTTTTTTTATTTTAAGGCGGACTAGCGAAAATGTAAATGACTATATAAAGGCTCACATGGATTTTTGTTTAAAGAAAGTGTCGCTGCAGTCAATATATGAAAATCGAACGATAATGATTACGAAAAGTAATAAGTCTATGTTTATCTAGTTTCAAAAAATAATGATTTTGAAATAATATTTTCTCCCTCTCTCTCTCTCTCTCTCTTAACCGACTAATCCAAAATTATATAAACGCAAAATAGAGTTGCGAGTAATTGCAAATTGTAGGAAAAATAAGAGTTGGATATATTTTTGAACGTAACAGAACATTTCGATTCTTTCAATAACTGAAGGTGAAAGTTGCTGAATGCGCGAGATCGGTGGTTTTATAGTCGTAACTGCCTTAGTAGCTTTTAGAGGTTTCTTTGATTTATGTTCGCACGATACGAAAGAAGGGACTGTCCGATAATGTGATGAAGAGGATCAGTAGGCCGTTACGACCTTTGCCCTACTTCATTTTCGCTTCACCTTCGTATTCCATCCACCCGTCCAGATTTTATCGACGATAGAAGGGAATTGCGAAGGCGAGAGCATAATAAATAAGCAAGTGAATAAGGATATCGAGAATCAAATTTCTTTTAATTCCGTCCGACACTGTCGTCGCCAATTAAGGTCATAATTCATTATAACGGTGTCTGGTTTTTAATTATGACCGTAAAAACAGCAATCTAACAGCCACAGCTATGTTTTGTTTATAAATAAGAACTTTCGGGAAGACCGAAAGGATGTCAAGGATGTTCCTAATAATATGTTGCACTTGAACACGTGCAGCAATAAACTCCGTAGTACGTCGAGGATATTTTGCTGGGTAATTTGTCGTGACTACTGTTTCGCAATTGTTAAACAGTTACAGCTCTTATCATTGCTGTTTTCGTGAATTTACGCCGTAATGCAGCAGCGATAACGAAGTAGTTTCCAATTTGCTCGCTTATTTAGAATAATAAAAGTATGTTGTTGTTTCATTATAAATGTAGATGTTACATCTAGTTTGGCACGTTAATTTAATAATTATCGGGTAACTACTTCACATTTGTTTTATTTTATTTTGAAATCTTCAGGACGTAAAACCGTTTAATAATATACGCGTACATTCTACGTTTCATTCTCGATAAAAAGATAAACGATTCCGTTTTCAACATTTATTTTATTATTTGTAGTAATTTCGCATTTTTTTTATCTATGCAAATTGTATACAGAGGCAATAATTTATCGGCTAAATTTTGTCATTAGAACGTTAGAAAAGTGTCTTTTTCTACTTTAATCACTAATCGTTAGATTTAACGTGTAATAGATTGCCTATTGTAAACACGATTGCTCTAAAGCATTTAAACCAACGCCAAGCCTCGAACTAAACTGTCGCGAAAGAAAGCGCAATATTGCGCTCGAATGGAGTGTGTTCGCTCATTTGTACATTGTGGCAAGTTTTGTATTGTGCGACGGCACTGCGGACCGGAGGGATCCCGGAGAATCGACGCTCCGGGCTCGCTCTTACGGCCGACTGTACCGCGGCACTCACTACTTGCACCCGAGGACGTCTGACCGATGCGGCATTCGCCACTAGCTCCATCCGTGCCGAGGATTCGCACCGTGCGATCTACTTTTCGGCGATTACCACGCACCGCGGCATCGTGCGTTCGAGTGATCTCAAACGTCTCGATAACGGATCGACGTGTAAGATTAATTAGGCGAAAAACAGGACACGCACATACGCACACGCACACACCACTGTTCGTTACTAGAAATAATTTTCCCTTCTTTTTTTTCTCTCTCAAATGAATACGTCTTCCTTGCTGAAGCAGATATATCCGTGGAAGAGATGTTTACACCGAAAAGTAGCGCAGCACGAGCAAACGAGGTTTCCGGGGGTAAACGGCGTCGACGTTGTGCACTGATTCACCCTGTCGACTCACCGTCGTACACACGAAAACTAAATGGGGATTTCTGGGTGACGGGGGATGACGAGGGAAGCGCGCCACGATGCCACGGGAAGCGAGAGTCCCGCGGGACCAATCGAAGGCGATTAACCGATTCTACGAGACGATCGCCGAGACGCGTCAGCAAGCGGCGCATCGACCGAATGCGACGCGTCTCGCTGTAAACGCGAGACGGAGAGGACGGCTGGCTAGGCGAATCGGCGGGACGGATCTTCTCATTGAGGACGAGAAAAGATCGCGGCTGTTTACGCAAAGGCAAACGTAACGATGATCGATGTCGACGGGCTTACTAACCGGAATTGAGTCGCCGGGAGAGTCTGTGGGTTACTGGCACAGTGTTATGCCGAGTGCGGGGTGCCGAGCGCCCTCGAAGCGCCTCCTCTCGCTACACGCAACTGGCGCATGTCTCGTGGCGGCGAAATTTCAGGGGTGTGCGAGGGCAGCAGGCTACCCCACGGATAAACTTAAGTTTCGGGACTAAAGCCCGTATCAGACTACGGATTGGGATTAGATTGAAATTTAACCAATCACAGTAAAGTTTACTAATCTCAAGTTCAGTAACTTTTACTCTGATTGGTCAAATTTCAATCTAATCCCAATCCCAATCCGTAGTCTGATACGGGCTTAACGTGTGCTCGTCTTTAAGAAAGAAGGGTGGGAAATGTTATTTTTTCGAGGAACACGAAAGAACGTCGCGACAAAAAATATCGCGTCGTCCAGCAGTAACACTATTTAAACTATTTCTGGGTGAACATTGCACAAAATTGCTAGCTCCGTTTGTTCACCGCTTCGTTAAAAATACCTCGATATCAATTTAGCATCGCTGAATTTATGCCCCGTTATCCAATACCACGAGATAAATTGAAAATATTTTATCTACGAACCTAGTATCTTTGATAATCCCTTGGGAGATCGTGGCGGATTTATTCGCGCTCTCCCTTATGTTTTGTCGCAATTAATATGTATAAAACAAGTATAAACTCACCTCGGACGTGTATATGCTCCGCCACGAGGGAGCACTCGATTTCGATCGATCCGCGACAATTGGATCTCATCGGCAATTCGCCCTCGGGACTGAACTTCAAACATCTTCTGACAGTCGCGACCAAGGGGACCTCCGGTGTTGTCGACACAGAAGTGACGAATGATTTCGAGCTATGCAGATCATCCATCATGGACGACTTGGGGCTGTCAAGATCCCAGGAACTGGTCTTCCGGCTAATATCGTCCTCCTTACGATCTTCAACATCGTAGAAGGACATTTTCGTGGCCGGCACGTGCTTCTCGTCCAAGGTCGAATCCAGATCCGTCTCCAACACGAGCTTCTTCACGTTCGGATTGATGGCTTCGACTAACGTGATCTGATTCTCCTTTATCGAAGGACTACACGTCCTCTTGGCTCGTTTGCCGTCCACCGCTTTGTCGCCGTCCTTTCGCGGACGTTTCCGACGAATGCCACGTTGCCTCTTCAACGTGAACTCGCCATCGAGGTCGTTTAGAGGCGACGTAAAAGCCCAGGACACCGGTGAAGGGTCCTCCAGGAGTTGACTGACCGACGATATGGAGCTGTCGTTGCGCGCCGGTGACTCTTCTACTATCTCCGCGATAGTCTCATACGTATGATCCGTTGTCTGTGAATCCGGCCGTTTTTCGCACGACGCCTCCAGAATCTTGTTCCTTTCCTCGGCATCGCCCAGGAGAATTTCCGCTACGGTCTTGCTTCCGAAATTCACCTCCTGCTCCCTGCACATCGTAGACGATTTTTAATATGGAGAATGAATTTTTTTATAACGCACGTAATTTCCCAAATCTTTAGCATCGCGATTGTCTTTCGTGCAAGGTGAACTTGCTTCAGTCAACATTAACAAAAAAAGAACAACGATCAAGAATCAACCACTCCTTCTCTTCGCTTACTACATCAACGTTATTCGAGTTGCTCTTTAATTATTGTCATCTTACCTGTGAAGCACTTCCGTGACAGTGTTGTCCATATTCTCGTATTTCGGCAAGTCCTGATCTATGGTGAGACTCGACAATTTTCCGACGAGCGGTGTTTGCCCTTGGGCTGCCTTTGGCTTGAAGGGACTGATCGCTTGAGCGAGCTTAGTGTGATACGGTGTCCGACATCGCGCATGAATTTTCGTGATCTTTGCCAGCTTCGGTAAGTACGGCGTTCTCGCCGACCGTGTCTTCTGCTCGGCGTTCTGGGAATAAACTTTGGTCTTCGGGATACCCAGGGGCATCGCACCCGCCTCCATCACGTCTTCGGGGCTGGTCGCCATCGAGATCTGCTGGAAGAAGTCGGAAACGTGCGACTGCAGATTCGCTCGCGCCTCGTTGACGACATTCTGCGGCAGCTCGTTGTCGCTCTGAAAGTTCTTGGCGCGATTGTTCATGAAGAGCGCGGGATCCGTCGGTAGGGTCAGGGCGGTGGAGCACTTGCTCCCTGGCGGATAATACGTGAGCGGTCCGATATCAGTGTCCACTCGCGGTGTACTTTGATAGAAGCTCTCGGACACTGGAGAATTCTCAGCCTCCTGTGACACGGACTGGCGTTTACTCGACCTCAAATGTGGCTTCGTCGCCTGCAAAACGCATCGGGGAATTTTTTTTAATTAACACTTGCCTCAAAAGAGAAACTAACGCTACATTAGTCGGAGAAGAATTGGAAAGTTTTGTTACAGCCATTAATATTGTACTACTGCATTTCTCGAAGCGTTATATTGCGACAATATTTATTACATTGTGATATCATAAAAGAAACGGAAGGCTGAACTTACTGTTACCTGAAAATACGTCCTCAAGTCAGTTCCGCTACTCCTACACCGTCTCCTCCGAGCCGGCGTTGTTCTGGATGTGTTTGACGCATTCTGAGTGGATACCTGCCTGGTTCGGCAGCTAGCAGAAGTTGGTGGTGTGTTGGACAAGTCTCGGAAAGGTCGGCGGGGTGGCTTGTTCAGGGTAGGCGGACCGTGGGGCGTCGAACTGGTTGTCGACAATGATCTCGAAACTGTCCACTTCAGCATCTCTAGGTGCTAAACGAGAAGAGAGATGGAAATGATGGCAAATTTTAAAAATAATTGTTAATAGGTGAAAATCTCTCGAGAAACTTGGAAATAGACGTAGCAATTGATATCGTGTCTCGTAATTACGTAACTTATATCTTAAACAAATTCGTTGAACTTGTTACAATTAGTAAAGAGAAAGCGTCAGGCGTAATTAACTCCCTAGGTTGTTACGTGTGAGTTATCTTTCTTTGAATTCTAATACATGTCAAGTGTTCCGGAAACCACAAAGCCGCAAGGCGATTATTTTCACCTCAACACGTCACTTTCCCCCGCGTGTTCTCCGGTAATAACATTTCATTAAAGAGCCCTTTACGTCCAATCTGGTTATTTCTTTCGTGCGGAGGAAGTGCGAGGGACGGGCCGGGCTATCATTAATCCACGACGCGTGCGTACGGCGTACGTAAAACCCACGGGAATAGACATGAATGGGAAAGTCGTTGGGTCTCGCTAAGTCTCGATAAGGTCGACATCTCGCCAGGTCCGCCTGTCGGCCTTCCGGCCGAAAGCGAGGTGATCGCCTAATTACGTAGGGAGAAACGTGTGCACGACACGATACACGAAACGGGCGACAGGAAACCTCGTGACGAAATCGAGAGAAAGAAAGAGAGATAGTGACGTGCACCTGTCGCGACATACGGGAAATAGCGAAACAGGTGAAAGCCGCTGTACACCTGAGAGACGGTTTCACGAGTTAGCACTTGCCTAGGCACCGTGTTTAACGATCCCTTAAACGGCCCCTAAAACCGAATACCGATGCGCCCTTTCTCTCTTTCGCTCCCCGGAGCGTAATTTCGTAGGCGAGAAGAATCGAGCGCAAACACGACGAGCGAGGAAAAAAAGGACGTGGTCGAGCGTGCAGGCTGAATTATTGTTTCGCTCCGGCACTGTGGCTGTTGCCGCTGCGCATGCAGCCGCTGACTCGCGAAATTGCTGATCCGATTAGCTCGCATGAGCGCAGGTTCACCACGGTCGCCGGGTTGAATCGAGGCCCTTTTGATATTCGCCTAACTCCGTAATTCCAAATATCCAATACTTTCGTGAACATTGCTATTCATTTCATTGCGATTTGACTCTTGAAGAAATGTTAAGGCGAACTAGTTTTTAATTATGCCAATTGATCTCCATTTAAAAAAAGGAGCTCTACTTGATTGGCATATAAATTTTTTTTATTAACTCCCAGAGTTATTTACGGTCTGTCACAAATTTTTACAATAAGTAAATTTTTTATTTCACTATAAGTGTGCTGGTGTTTTCCCATTAGAAAACACCTTTTAGTTTACATTCTCATGTTAACTGTAGTTTACATAAGCTTGGATATAATTCCTGGGCCTCTTAGTCTCTGCGTCAATTTAATTTATTTGAATCTCTTTTGGTTATCCAGTGGTTTGAATCTCTTTAGTCTTCTTTCGTCGTGACTTTCTTGAAGTAACCTACTTGCTAGTTGATTAGGATGATTGTCTAGTCTGTTAATATTTTACAAAAGTTGTTTATTTCCTCCTTTACGATTGGCATATAAATAACGTGAGTTGCATTTTTGTTTAATTTGAATGTATATCTATGTTATCTATTTCTCTTATTCGACCTAATATGTACAGGGTGTTACTTAAAAGCGTTACAATTTTTTAATTATCCTTATATAGATTTTTTAGTTTGAGTGATTTGAAAGTATCAAATATTGGCTTTCAATATTAAAAAGTAATATGCGAGTAAGAATATTAATGAAATTAATTCACACTCCTTACATTTCGTAATTTGCGCGCTCCCATTTATCATAACTCATTCTGTTAAAGTTTGCTATGTTACACGAAATATTACGTGTAAAACACGTTAAAAATATTATCACACGTATAATTCGTTGTAATATTATTACACGTAAAATATTATTTACACATATAATATTATTATGTGTTAAAATATTAATATTTTCGTTTGCGAACGCAAATGATGGCACATTTTATTTATTTAAGCTTAACGGTGAGTAAGATTCGTACGAGAAACAAATATGTTATAAAGTAAAATAGAACGAATAACTGGGGAAAAAAATCAAAATTATTGACCGTTCCGTTACAACAATATAAACAGTTAAAACTGAAAAATGGGAGGAATTGTGTAGTAGACATGAGTGTAGTGTAAGAGATGTTGGAACAGCGCCTCAAACTATAATCTTTCGAATCTATTTTACATTATGTATTAATCGGTATTCTTTAGAGCAATATTGCATCAAAATATATCATTGTAATAATTGAGTGCTGGTTCCTATCTGGTAGAAACTTTTGAGCATTACTGCCGTGAAACAACTACCTTAAGGCTGAAGGAAAGCGCCGATCTGAATGTATGTGCATTTGAATTCGCATACATACACCCTGATCTTGACCCTGAAGGAAACTTCCTGAAAAGTCGCGCGGTCAAAATCGCGTCCGGGGCGGCGCGCAAGAGCGGTGGCAGCAGCACTAGCAGTAGCAGCAGCAGTAGCAGCAGGTTTTCACTTTTAACGGTTCACCGAGGGGGGGGTGCGGCGCATTGTACTAGCTAGGTATAAAAATGCATTCATTTGCATACAGGCTGTTGCCATGCTGCGCGCGCGTTCTCTCCTGTCCTGCACTTTTTCGCGTGCGCTCACGTATATGCCTGCCTCTCGCGTATCTACATATGTATACGAATGTCTGTCTGTCGCGACAGTACCCACCACCATTACCGCCGGCCTACGCGCACGTAAAAACGGTCTCGGCACCTGCCCATATGGTGGTGAAACGCGCGGTGTGGGTCCCATCTGGTATCGCTCGACCCAGCGCTAGGTGGAACCCCGATGTCGATACGTGGCGAGGATGATGGTTATCTAACATCTATGAGGATTTCCTCAACGTATTTCTTCGGAAGAAACCTCGCACGTGCCATCGGGACGCCCAGAGGAGTACGGAAGTATCTCGTGTTGCGGCTTAGAAATTTTACATTTAACTCGATTATATTTATTTTATGAATTTCGTGCGCATTTGTTATAAATATTCACAATAGACAGTTTATAAAGTCGAATGCAAAGATCAAATACGCATTTCGTATTCCTCTAAAAAAGGAAAAACTGACATTAGATCGCCAAATTTTTTTTTACCTCAACACGCAGAACTAAATCATATTCTGTCGTTGAGTAAAAATCCTTTGGTTGTAAAATTACCGAAATTTTGATTAGAAGAAGAAAATTTCGGACCTCTTCTTCGAGTAGAAAAATCTATTGTATAGCAAACGTGTTTTCTAATGAAGTTTCGGAGGAATTTTAAGCAATCACGGTCGCCTCTAACGCTCGTAAGTGACGAATCATGCTAGGCAAAATGACATGCAGAATACCTAAAACCTTCGGAATGTCCGACGACGACGGGTTCCTCTCGGATGACTGACTACAAGTAGCAGAGACGAAAGGCATTTGTCTGCATAATTAGACACTAGTTCGTCATTTGAAATAAACGGGGTATGACAGCCAGCCTGCACCTGCGAGCAAGTTATTGTTTCCGTCTGCTTCCGGTTTGCAGCTATACGATATACATATTGCAGTACGCCAAATTGTATACCTAGCGTTCGACTGTTTGTACGTTTGAATGAGAAACTTCGCGCGTGCATGTGTGTGTGTGTGTTTGTCATTTTACTCCACGAGACGGTAACATTATGAATTGCGGACTTGACTAGAAAAGAGCTGTAAATTTTCATAAAAGTACCATTTCATTCGAGAGGACTTCCGTCGCCGTCGTGGCTATAAATTACTACGGCAAAAAGACGAAATTATTTATAAAAAATTAATTTAGAAAGAAAGGCCGCAATGTATAATGCATTTCTCTTTGAAAGATTCCGGGTAAACTTATAAGTCTCTAGAACAAAAAATCTTCTAATAATCTAACCTAATATTTTAGAATAAAAAAGCAACGAGAAATATTGAGAAAGTACGAGACATTTTGTTTCATATAAAAAGACGGCGGTATATTTAAAATATTCATAAATTGTTCCGTCACCGCGACAGGCCAATTCCCGAAGAAATGTAGCAGATAAGGATCTACCTAATTCGATCGCACGCCACCTGCATATAAAATCCTTCCCTTTCAGGTCCTTGCCGTGACTACGATAGATTCGATTAGAATGCCCGTGGAGCTCTATTAAGCGCAGCCCGGGGGTCCGTCGTCGTAATTACGAGTGCGCAATAAATCTTAAGGGCTCACTGCGTGTGTTGTATATACGATATAAATATAGAAAGGGGAACCACTGTATGTGGTCCACCTGTGAATATTATCGCTCCATCTGATCTTTGGCATGCCTCGCGAGCAAACGACCGCTATGAAAGACGAATATTTTTTGTATTTTCACCTCGGTAGCGCAGAGAAGACAAGTGCAGGAGATGCGAGAGGGTAAGACATTTGGGCTGCTCGAATATTCCAAGAGAAAATAACAATTTTATTTAATTGGCGAGCAAATATATTAATATTGGCAGAGCAGCCGCGCGCGCATTTCTTTCCACTCGTATTTGCTCGATAGGAACATAAAAGTATAACACGGTTATAATTTTTCAGAAGTAGAAAAGAACGGCATTCTTTTTGTAAATTATTTCGCAGTTGTTTTCAAGAAGTCATTAACCTTTTTTTTTTTACACGCGTCAATATTCATTGTAAATATGCTTCGGCAAGCAGAGAAAATTTTTTGGCTTCTAATTCGAACATTATATCAGTACAAGTCCACCAGCACAATTCGACTCGAATTACCGAGGGGAGAGCTCTATTTTTTTTTCCATCAATTAGGGTATATGTCATATATTTCAACGTCGAGAAACAGAGACAAGTGTACAAAGCGCTAAAGACACTGAATTGTTCCGCGGCTTCTCAATTCCCCATATGCGCCCCTTTTATGGGCCTATAAGGTGTTCGCACGAGGTGAGTCGCGTCGTTTGAGGTCGCGTTGCGAATGCAAGAGAATGGTCCCCACGACGAGCGGCCCCGGAATAACAACATCGGGGCCTTACACCCGTCCCGTAAGTCCCGACCCCGCTTCTATTCCCGCAAGACGCAAGGCAGGATCGACCTCGTTCCTGTATGCCACGGAAAATGAATAAAATAGAACGACGGTTGAAACCTTGACATGCTTGCAAGCATGGTCGACAAGGACCCTCGTCCATAATGTATACTATAAAAACTGTTTTTAATAAGAAAGAAGTAGACAGATTCAAAGAAGTAAACGAGATTGATTAAGGGTCGGATCTTGCTTGTGTTTTTCTAGAGGGCCCTTCCCAGCCTTCGGGAAAACTTATTTGCAAATTCTCCATCTGCCAAGTTTGAGACGTGAATAAAATGCGTATAATTGCAAGCCCGGCGTCGTATGTCTGAGGAATGAAATTTTGATTGATTCAACGTTTGCAATTCCTGGAAATTTCGTCTTAAAAATTTATCCTACGTAAGAACATCTAAATAAATCGATAGTTACATCTAGAATCCTGTGCACGACACCATTGTCAGTGCCAAATGAGCAGAGATGAAAAATGTGAGGGAACGGACGAGGAAACGGAACGTTTTTCGATCTTTTCTTCTTCGTGGCGTTAATAATCACTTGTCGGAGCCGCACGAGACTAATGGCGGCTGTGGCGCGAAAACCGCCATCACAATGCGGATTATTCACGGGCCCGAAACAAGAAAGATGGTGCCATTAACGGTCTTGATGCGCCCCTCGTTTTGGGGTGCGGCACGGGGAAAGCAAGAAATACTTCGAAAAGTAGCGCGTGTCGTCAAGACTATGACCGGCATCGAGAAAAGTAGAAGAGTGCTCTACGTAGCTCCCTAGTCTATCTAGGGTCACGTCATGATATATCTGATATACTAGATGTACCAAAAAAATTGTACAAACTTCTATAGATACTTCAATGAAGTTGTAAATAATTCATTGGCGGCAAAAATTTTATTAGACATTATTTTACATTTTCTCCATTTTCGGTGTCTTGGTAACGCATCACGTTAACAATCTACGTAAACTTCTCCGCGAAAGTTAAACGGATTATCTATTTGTCTTTTTTTATTAGAGATCAGTTGCAAAAAATTAACTTGAAATTGTTAAAACAAAAATTCTCTTTACATACAAAGTTCTTTTCCTTGTCGAGCTCTCGACGCAATTCCGATAAATGTAGCTTACTAACATTCATGGAAATTGAGATGCTACTAGAATAATACTAAATAAATTTTTAAGTAGCGGCATTTAACAAAGATAATTCCAAATAATTACGGAATATCTTATATATTGTTTATTACATTTATTAGCCTTTAACTTTTTTATATTCTAATAAATATTTTTACCGAAGTAGTATTAAATTTAAGAAGTTAAGAAGACGTTGACTTTGAAAGAAATACCGAAGTCTCCCTCTTTCTGCCCCCCCCCCCTCTCCCTCTTTCTCTCTCTCTCGCGCGCGCGCGCGCGCCAGGACATCCTGACAGGAAAGGGGGAGGACAGCTGAGAGAGGCTCGTGTGTTACCCGATTTCTTTTCAGGACCGCGCAAACAATCACGCGCGATCTTACATATGCAAACACGCCCGCCGAATGTCGCTTAACAAATAGTGTCTCCGTCGGCTCACACGGAGATTTGAAGTACCTAGGTACCTCGGAGACATATTACCTCTCTCTCCCTTTCGACGATTTATTTGGTTACTTCGAAGGTGTTTTCAAAGCTGCGGATCTTTCTCATCGCGTTTACGTGTCTCAATCGTCGAGATAGAACCGCCGATGCAATCTCGCGCGTGAATATTTTTTTTTAGCAAACTAACGTACCACGATATTGTAAAATGCGTAATGTCGCGCGTGAATTATAACAGCTATCTTTGAAGTAGAGATCTTGGAATAATTTTATGTATAGAAGAGAGTGCCAGATTTAATTTGCTCGTTTACCAGTATTCTCTGATATAATGTGACTAAAGAAAATTATGCAAACGTGATGAAACGTATGAAAAGATATGTCTCCAAGGCGCCGCTATCTGTATCTAGTAGGAACTATTCGTGAAACATATTTTCGAACGTCAAATAGACTGATAAAAAAGACGATAAAAATGTTTATGGTACATCATGTAGAAAGAGTGGAGCGATGTACCTTTAGCGATAAAAAATATGAATACGTGTTTCTTAGCCATATCATCCGCTTCGATATCTATTATAACAATAGCCACTTGTGAACCAATATCTCCGTCTTTCAAACATCGAGAACAAAAGAATATACTATCAATTTTTTTAACCCCGGCAATTTTAACAGAAAGTTTTCCGAATCTTCAAAAGGAGTTGTCTGTGCGACTTATCGCCAGAAATTGATAACGAATTCCCCTAATTCTCGTATTCCCCCGAAAAGAGTCCAGGAACGAGTCGACATTACCGTCAACGTATAAGAAAGAAGAATAACGGCCGTCGGCATTTCGAACGCGGGAGAAACTCCAAATTCTTGCCAGAGAAGATCCTCGTGGCCCCGCTAGGAGAAGCGGGGAGGAGGAGGCAGGTGGAGGTCTCGTACCTGATTCTCTTTCACGTTATCACGAATACACAGACGAACGTGTGCACATACGCGAGTATCTCGACGTATACGTCGCGAGCGGTTCCGAAAATACTCTATTCATCGTCGCCCCCTTTCTTCTGGGCCTCCCCCCCACTTTGATTCCGCACATACGTATACTCTCTCCTTCTCTCGCTTTCTCTCTCTCTCTCTCTCTCTCTCTCTCTCCCCCCCCCCCTCTCTCTCTCTCTTCGACTAAGCCTCAAGACTCGGTTCTGATTTATATTGGATTGACCCCAGGCGCACCTTTTGCTAGCGCCATTTTCTCGAAATGCTCCCCGTGAAGGGGGAGGGTGGTTTTTGGGAACCCAACCGACGACAATCAAAGCCGCATTCACTCGCTAGAGGCTACTGCTCGCTCCGTCAGCGACAGTGAGAGATTAGGGGAGTGGAGTTTGGCAACGAGAAGGAAGGAAACGCGCGTCTAGAGAGAAAACATGTCGTGCGACAGTAAGAGAGAGAGAGAGAGAGAGAAGACGGGGCCTTGGGCCCGCGCGTTATTTGGAGCACACCTGTCCCCCCGGTGATCGCGCGTGTTCCCATGTCGCGCGCCTCCCCACCGTCCCAGCCTGATCTACGCGCGTTCCCCGAGGAGGTGAAACCCCACGATCTGTTAGCAGGCTTTTCCGATCCGCGAAGATGCGTAATTTTGGGGTCGAATTTATCTGACGTCTTTGAAGAAAGCGATTCATCTAAACACGAGGTTCTCAAATATTGAGCAGAACTGATCAATCAATTTTAAACTTGTCTTGGGGGAAAAAATTAAAAAATAACGAGCAAGAACAAAACTCATCTTTCTGTAAAGTTTTCGATTATCGAGCCAGCTTTTATTTCTTTGTAAAAAAAAAATAATTTAATGTCTACATAAGAAGGTAGAAATTTATTTACTTGCGTGTCTTGATGATTAAAACACATATTTAGTGATAGTCTGACGATTAATTTGTTACATCGGAATCCTCATTTCGGCACATTTAACTCGCCGTAGTGTCTACTCTCGATTATAAATCATTTTGATATACCTTGAATTATTCAGACTTGAATTCATGGTCCATTATGTATTCTGCTCACTGTATTCCATTATGGACGTCGATCTTGGATATGCCGTGATGTACCGGCCGGGAGGAGCCAAAGTGGAATTTAATTTTCAAGATACGATCCACTCGACGATGCGAGAGTGCGCATGAGGAAGGCGGCTGGCCGACCGACCCATCAAACAAGAAGAATGACCCATGGTCGAAAAGAGAACAAATGCGGAGGTCGATCGGGAATAAACTGGAAACTCGCGAATCGCAAGTGTGTGACGTCTCTCATGTACACGCACACCCGTAACCTTCAGAAGACTTTGGAGAGATATTCAGGACGAGACTCGAAAATAAGGTAGGGACAATGATGGCGAAACGAGTCCTGGCAACGGCGTCCGAGGGACATTTAAATGGCGGAACGCCGAACCCGAGAGAGGGGCTTCCTCGAGGTGGACCTACGAGGCCCTCACCTTCAGCGTAGGAAAGTTTGTATAGGACCCACGAGACTGGGTCCCTCCCCCTCCCCTTTTCAGTCGCTGCCATCTCCTTCTTCTGCGCCCCTTCTTCTGCCCCTCCCCCCCCCCTCCTCTCTCTTCTTCTGCCGTCGTCTTGCGAAATCCCCGCACCTCGCCGGCAGATGTACGTGCGAGGCGCACGCGTGCTTGCCCTTTTCTCCCTTTGAATCCCGTGGGCCCGCGTGTCGCTCGGATCAAAAAGGACTGTCTTACAATTAGACGAGGTTCTAACATCGCTCTCGAGGACGCACTTGTCCTTTGTTCGACCGGTCGACCGGCGAGGAAGCCCCGCTCTTACTTTCCGGACACTCCTCAACGACTCCCGATCTCACCCCTCCTGGGACCCCACTCGCCGCCGCGATTTCGCTCGCGAGGCCGGCCACGTTTTCGCATGGTGCCCACGATTTTGCACCGTGAATAAAAACGAGCGTAAGCTCATGTCCGGTGGATCTCCATATTAACCCTCTCGGTGCTGAGGGGGCTTATTATAATATGATAATGTACGTAAGAATATAATATGAAATTATTCTGTCCGCAAAACTTGGCATAATTCTGCGTTGCGAGTGATCTGAATGACAGTCTAGGTAATTTGTGCGTGGAAAACTTCGGGAAGAGTCAATTCAATCTCTCAAATTAATTTCTTTATTAATATTGAAAAATTATCACCTAATATAGGCGTGTGTGAGTATATTGCTCGGACGTTCTGTACAACATTTTCAACTCAATAGTTTAATGAGCTTAAATAATTTCAAGTGTGGCTTAGTTTAGTAAGCTTAAAAATTTGTCTTCATGAATTTATTATAATTAGAATTGCTCTTCATTATTGTTCATCATAATTGCTTCACTAATTATTTTTTAATTGATTGTATTTATTATTGTCGCAACATTCCACGAAAATTATCAATTAGTTACAAACTTATTCGGACGCTTTCAATGCTTAGTTATCCTTAAAACATTTTCTAACATTGCGTAATCTCATCAGTGTAGTAATAAAACGTCGTTCAGATAAATTAAACAGGGATAGGATTTTTCTCTCTCACTTTTTCTCAAAGAATTCAATAAAAATATCGCATGCCCCATTTCCCACAGAAGCAGACATTAATCGTATAAATACGCAGGTACGGGAATAAATCAGTCGCGCCTTGCCGTAGGAATTCCGGTTGATAATTGTCGTGTCGAAAAATCGATATTATTTCCAGTTCATTAATAATTTATACTTGACTTACTTCTCAAAACATAAATCTCGATAATAGATATATCTATGTCCGATCAATGATCCATGAAAATCCGAAAGAAAGGGAAGGCTGATTTACATAAGAGAGAATCCCCTGGTATTCCCCGTCTGGGAAAGTGCTAAACACTCGCGCACCGAAACGGATTAATATGACAGATAAAAAGAGGGCAACAGTCTGGATAGGGACAGAGATACTCGTGTAGAAAAGAGTATGCGCGAAAAAGAAAGAAAAAAGAAATGAGCGCACCCCTCTCAACCATGCATAATAGCAATGTGCAAGCAGCAGACCAGGCGCTATTGTTTCGCTGGTAACTTTCAGGTCTGACATGAGCAAGGCACAACCGTCGAACAATTAAGCGATCGTTTACTCCCTCGAACAGAAGGGTGAGATTTCTGACGTGAACGTGGAAGCGAAGTGCGATTTTTTTTGACGTTTCGAAACGGCCCCGGACTTTATCGAATTAACGAATATTCAGGATTAAGAAATTCCAATTAAAAATAAAACTCGTTACTTATTAATTTATTTTCACCTCGTGACAATCAGGAATTAAATCTTTGACTAAACCACAAATTAGCTTACTAAGAGAATTTTATTTATTTCAAATTTTATTTTCTGCTACTTTTCAATTTACAAATTTAGACATTTTCGAAATGTTTTTGTTCGTACTCTTGTTAAAAAGATAACTCGTAAATTTACTCATACATATTACTATAAATATAATAATATAACAAATATTTTACTAATATTTGAATTTTAATAAAAATATAATTAAATAACTAGATTGTCAACGAAATCCTGAGGGTCCTAAGTTATTAAACGAGAATAATCAAGTGGCGCACTGAAAAACCATTTGGCCGGGGCAACAAGAAGCGCGAAATATTCAAATTTATATTCCCTTCGCATTCCGTTGAGGATGCATTCCTTTCTTCCACTAATCTCGTGTATCGCACTTCGACCTTTGCGTCGAGCTTCACGAAACCGGTCAGCACCCACGATCTCTACGCAACGAAAGAGAAAAAAAAGACGTGAACGAGGCAGGCTACTCACTGCGTCCTTGGCGCCAGAAAGTTCAGCTAAACATCAGACACAGCAACCAAGAACGAATCACTTTTCGGAGAGCACGAAAGAGTTCCACATAATACAACTTTCTATTGTCCACACTGTTCGGATCATGCGTTCGAGGTATCGTGAGGCACTAAGGTGTCCGTAACGTGGCACTTCAACGGCCGCCTCTACACTGACGAGGTGGGGTGAGAGCCGGGGCCTTATGTAGAAGGGGTCCGTAGGTGAACCCACAGAACAGGAGAGACCGGCTCGCTGTCTCTGTTCCTCCTGGCAATTTAAGTTCCTCTCGATCCTTCTCGTACTCCGTTCCCCTTCCACAACTTGACCACGTCGGCCACTCCAATCGCCCCAGGTGAACACCGGAGATCCAATGATCTTCGGTATCAAAGGTGTTGGCGGTGTGTCCCGATCGCTTAATCGTGCCCTTCAACCTCTCGCGTTCAAATGCGAAATGAGTATCGAACTAATAATCTTGATTCGAATGAAATTTTGTACTCGGAATCTATTGTGGCCGTTTGCGACATCTTAATTTTTTTAGGAAAGAATTTTGCGGTAATCTCAAAGATTGCATCCACCTTGTTAATTGACAGGCAAAATATCGTCCAAAATAGATATATATTATAGATGTCCTCCAGAATTCGATTTTTATAATATACATATCAATAGAATAGAGTCCCGTGAAAACCGCAAGTCAGTCGCTTTACGCCGAAAAATGAAGACTTTAACTCGGTTGACCACAAAATAAGCAAGAGCCCCAAAATTGGCCGCCAATATTACGGCCGTTGCTCCGAAAAGATGTGAGAATCACACGGTAAAACGGAGCACAAGGAGGAGCTGTGAAGCCCCCGCGCTTGGCACGTGCCAAGGACATCCGCTGATTCTTTTCTTCGTCTTTCATCCAGAAGGTTCAATTATTCGGACACATTCGTTCTCGATGACGGTCTAAGTTTCTTTAACCAACACTCTTGAAAGATCCATCACGATCTATTGAAGTCCAGTGGGACAGCTGGTGGTTTTATGCCATGAATCGATATGCCGGCGAAGTCTTTCATCTTCCCTTCTCCGTTCTTCTCCGCAACATATCCGAGATTCCGCTAAAAGGCGATTGATACGAAACGATTTGCTGAGAGAATTGTTTAATCTATGAAAATTTACGTCTGTTTTGTTGTTCGTTATTTCATGAAAAAAAAAGGTTAGAACTAATTGCTGGAATTATTAAAAAGTAGAATGCAGTTCTAGGCCGTTCCGTCAAATAAATATTTAATCGTTCAGAGAGCTTGAAGTCCACATAGTATCAAACATATATTTATTTTTGTCATTTGCTGCCACAATAGAGCAGCTGTGATAGCAATATTCTCTTATCTATTAAAAAAAATGGTTTCATCGATACCAAACTTTGACAAGACTCGACCTCGCAAGCTGCACACATCGACGTTGCATCAGAACCTTCTCCAGACACCCGATCTGTTTATCCAAGCAGGGTGAGCAAATATTATTCTTTCGCCGACTCGGCCGATCGATTCGACATCAAAACGTTCGAAACTTGGCAAAAGTTTCGCGACGGTGAAAAATGACACGGGACCGTCGGGAAACCGCATCATTTGGAGATTGAGGATACATGCGGGACAGCTGCATTCTATAACGCCTGTAGACGTGTACTTGCACGTACAGGGTACCCTGTATTTGCTTTATTAAATTTCTTTGCAATCAAGTCGCAAATTAATATTTATTTCATCTCAAATTAGTTTCATTGTTAAAATTATTAAATATTGGGGATGGGAAGAAAGGAAAAATTTGGAAAAAGTTATGATGGATTATGTTAGATGGGTTTTCAAGCTAGATTTTTGTACACCGAGGTATCTGATAACTAAAGAGCTGGAAATAAGGAAATTAAAAATTGGTTGGGGGATACGTGCGAGGAAATATGAGGAGAAAATAAAAGAGATGAATGAAAATAGGTGGGTAAAGATATGTTGGAAAGAAAAACAAAGAGAAGGATGGACTGACATTTATGGTAGAGAGAGAGAGGCATACTATAATAGGAATGGGTGGGGGATAGCGGCAGTAGATAGTATGATAAGGGAAGAGAGAAATTTGATTAAAGAATTAGTAGAGAGAGAATGGGATACACAAAGACAATGGGAAGAAGGAAGGATTAGAGTAGCGAGATATAATAAAAGATATAGAGAAATAGCTAAAACGAATGAAAGACCGAAATACTTAGAAGGGATAAACTTAGAAAGGATAGGTATAGGCATGGAAATTAGAGCGATGGTAAGATTAAGATGCGGAAATATGGAAGAAGATAATAAATACTGGTTGAGCGAAGAGGACGAAAGGAGAGTCTGTTTATTTTGTAAGGAAGGAAAGGATAATTTAAAACACTATGTAACGGATTGTAATATAGTATCGGGATGGTTCATAGAATTAGGTAATAGTGTAGAAGAGATCATGGAAAGATTATATAACGATATAACAGATGAATGTAAAGGGAAAGTATTGTGTAAAATCTGGAAGGAGAAGGAAAGGATCAAAAGATTATCTAGTCTTGAACAGTGAGATTATAGTTCGACGACACAAATTGTGATAAATATGAATAGGCGGGATATGTAGATTAAGTATAATAGACAACAGATTAAGTTAGGACTGTATAAGGATTGTATAATTTATAGATAAGAATAGAGAATAGTTTAGAGTTAGTGCGGGTATGGATGAGTGAATGAGTTTCTTTTGTAAACCAAGTCCCACTTTCTGGCTGTAAG
This sequence comes from Vollenhovia emeryi, assembly GCF_000949405.1. Lineage (NCBI taxonomy): Eukaryota > Metazoa > Arthropoda > Insecta > Hymenoptera > Formicidae > Vollenhovia > Vollenhovia emeryi. The sequence goes on along the minus strand of NW_011967184.1, from coordinate 1,203,654 downwards.
CTAAAGTGAATAAAAGATTGATTGATAAATTATTAAATATATCACAGTTCAAGTTTTTTAGACACCCAAGACAGATTTATACAAGTTTTATTTTTTATTATTAATAACATCTTACTGAATTTAAGAGAGTAACAGGCATAAGATAAACGCACCACGCATGTATCGTGTATATACATCACTGTACGTCGATAGCGTATGAGATGCCAGACAGCTACGTAGATCAATGAGGGATCATGGTAGCTAATATGATCCTGTTATTCAGGAACGGGCCGCTGTTGCATTACGATGCGACCACAAGGCCCCGCATATCGCTGAGGCGCGTAATTAGAAACGGTTTGCCACATGAACGTTTATGAACACAAAGAACCCGTTCATCTAACACGCAATCGACTGTTACACTCGTCTTCGACCAGAAGCTAAAACGCGACGAGGCGACAAAAGTTTCTTCTAGAAAAGCACATAAATGTCTTGGTTATTCGCAGCGAAATTGAAAATATCCTCCATTTTGTTTAAAATCTGAAAATTTATTTAGAAATTGTCGTTTTTATTTCAAATTCTATATTTTTTAAAAGGAGAAAGTGATCTTTTCATCATATTTTTATTATATCTCCTCGTACAATCTTTAATAACTTTTCCCCTAATAGGAGATTGACAATATTACAATTTATTTTATGTATTATTAATATACCGTTAATAACAAAATTAACAAAATGAAGAAAGAATATTTTTGAATAAGTCGAACTTTACCGAAGTTTTCATTCAACCGTGTATTTCTATAGTAAGACAACATAAATTAATTGATCGGCGATTCTGTTCAATGTTTAGTGACAAACAAATTTCTCCGCGTTTTCCTTTTGCAAAAATAACACGTTACATTCTTTTTTACAGATAACCTTGTTTATGCGAAAATAGTTTTTTCGTTGCGACAACATGAAGAACCCTCGCTTTCCTCGCTTCTGCTGCCAGGCCCGCAAATTATGGCCGCGCGTGATTGTTCGGAGATCGCGCGACTGGAAGTGATTCGAAAAAAAAAAAATTATTTCGAGAACAGAAAAGAGTCTGTGTGTGTTTGCGTGGCATCTGCACGATGGGTTCCTCTTGGTCTTCTTCTTCGCTACCCTTGACGATGGGTTGAGTTCGCCGATTTTGTGTTCGCCCTTCGATTTCCCACGTTCGTATCACAGGTAAGACTAAAAATGTAACGACGTGTTGTCGAGAATTTCATTTAAATTGCCATCGGAACATTAATAGATATATGTTTCAAATCTTTATTTGATCGGTGAATCATGAATTAATTTCTGACAAAGTTATAACATTTGTAGAATGTATACGTACGTATTACTCAAGTATCTTATACTTACAGAAGTAATTTCTATTAAAACGTTATCTCTCTTATGCAATACCTGCATGCCGTCGCGAATTATCATTCATTAAATGCGCACGTTGCGATCACGCGTAAGTAATGCACCCGGTATTGTCCGAAACAACGGGGTGAGGGCAGCTGCGCTTACATTTTCATCGCGAACGATTGACATCGATACGTTTAGAGTAAATAAGACCCGCCTTCTGAAAAGTATTTTGCGAGGCAGGTGCACGATGAAGTTCTTCCATGACGGCAGGTGACGATGTATCTTGCTGCGGGATTTTTAATTTTAATTGCATGAAAATTAATTTAACCGATAGCGCGCTCGAGTAGGCTTACAGCTGCGGAGAAAATGTGCATGCGTGGATATATAATTGACGAGGAATCAGATTAATATCGATACTCAGATTAATATTTTTACATCTGGTTGAATAATTTAACTGAACGCCTTTTCAGTCTTAATTCTACATTTTTTAATAGAAATATTTCTTATTTAAATTGAAAAAATTTAGACAATCTGATGAACAATTTGAATAAAGAAATTTCTATTTATCAATAAAGGCTCTTTTTGTCAATTGCAACAGTGATAAAAATCTTTATAAAGTAAAGTTTCTATCAAAAAAAAAATGGGTGGAAACAACTCCGTCAGGTAGTGGAAAAATGTAAAAAAGACTACTGGATCAGCGGATGATGAACATGTCACTTCGACAACGAGGCATCGATAATCGTGGGGCACGACAGCATTTATTCGCACCCCAATATAACGCGCGAAATGTTCCATCCGGTTTAATCGTTTATGGTCGCTTTACTTCTAAGTCGTTAAATTCGCTCTTTTTTTCGCCCAAAACGCACAGACCGTGTGATTTTTCTCCCTTCGGCTTCTCTTGCATCAACGTGAGAGAAAGGCGTGCATAAAAGAAAATGATGTAAGAGCAGTAACAGTCGCAATGGTATACGTTTCTAACCCCTGTTTCAATAAATGACGTGAGAGATATTTGAAAGACGCGCTTCGGAATACAAAACGTTCAGTTAGTGGTTGATGTACTTAATAATAATAATGTCAACGTTCTCGACATCGCATACGTCGTATAATAGAGACGTTGCTGTCAATTGTTGCACGCAATTCAATTAATGTTGCTGTTTGACATATTCGCTACGCTTACACTACCGTGTTTCTTGATTATAAACAATAATATGTCATAGTAGCACGTTATTTGACACATACGTATAATAAATATAGATAAAATAATACGTCAGATATAATATCAAAAAATGATAACTGACAGATTCAATAATCTTGTTAAGTTTATAAATAATACAGTCTAGTCTCTAGAACACAATACAGTTTGTACAATACAATTTCCTCCGACAATAGGATATTCTGTATTCCGGAAATTATATTATAACGCGTATTACGAACTTTTTCACCGGATACACGGGGGCAGGAGCGGGAGAGAGGGCTGGAATTCACAGGGTGACTGGTACACGCGACCACCCGTCGACCGAAATTGCATATTCATGCGCGTATACGCGACTCCCGTTCCTTTTATTTCGGAAATAATATAATAGCAGAGAGAGAGAGAGAGAGAGAGAGAGAGAGAGAGTGTGTGTGTGTGTGTGTGTGTGTGTGTGTGTGTGTGTGTGTGTGTGTGTGTGTGTGTGTGT